>NW_012049844.1:0-410 GCF_000956235.1 Wasmannia auropunctata
TATTAGATATATTTTTTCGGCTTTCCTCTTGTATTAAGAGGAATANGTTTTTTTCTAAGCGGAATGCCTCTTACATGCGATATGAGTAACACGAAAAGCAATGTGTATCGCTGCGTTCTGCCGCATGACGATTGATTGAAGTGTTGCGCTGCATTTGCAAAAACAGACGCAGTAAGACTGCGTTCCGTTATTCATTGTACATACTGAAAAACTACAGTACAAATAATGTGCATTATAAATATAGATTTACAGTACAAGATTTGTACTGTAAATGCAAGACAAAATTAATCTAACTATTAGAATATTGTGCACAGAATATTTTCCTCTTAATTTTAAAGGATTCCTCTTGAGGCCATATACAAGAAGAAAATCCTCTAAGATTTAGCGGATTCCACTAATATTAAAATTAT
>NW_012049845.1:0-789 GCF_000956235.1 Wasmannia auropunctata
ATATTTTTATCATTATTTGTCCCCTTTCAAACTGTACAACTGACCGCGCAATAATTAAAAAAAAAATTAATTAACAGTTAATATTATATATATTTAGATGTTTCGACACAAACGTTTTGGTCATCTTCAGTATTATATAAGTAGAGTCGGAGTGGTGATCGTTCAATTATATTCATATCGCATTATTCAGTGAAATAGCACCGTAATAAAAAGGTTGGACGAGGTCTGCAGATAACGTGCCTCCTTAATTCAATAAATTAAGATATTATTCCAGCTGCTAGTTAGATTTAAAAAAACGAAAGTACCAAAAACTCATCCAAGAATTGCAATAGTCATAATGAATACATGTTCTTTATAAAGTCTGATCACAATGTAAAATCCATAGACTTATAAGATATACTGCGCGCTCCCATTAAAAATTGTCGGGAGAACACCAGGAGGGAGAGGGCAATAAGAGCTCTTTCGCCCTTTCCTTGTTCAATTGAGCAGATGGAAGAGAGAAGGAAAGAGGGGAGAAGCAGCCCTACCTTTCAAAAATTAAGTTTTTACCCGAAAATATTTACTGAGACTAAGTTCTAACTTGACTTCGATAAATTCGCTCTAGCTCTGAGATCGCATTCGGTCGAAATCGAATTGTTTGAAGGGCCCTTAGGATCCCTTTTATTTCTGCTTTTACATGCTAGTTTGGTGACAGCGGTAAAGAGGATCCGGAAACATCACGAGCAAATATTGCTTAGTTTGAACAAAAGCTGTTATCAAAAAATTAATCGACACGATTTCTTTTAACGA
>NW_012049846.1:0-1210 GCF_000956235.1 Wasmannia auropunctata
TTTACAGCCTCCATCGAAAAAATATCGTTGCTCTCCTGCTTGCCCTTGTGGTGACCCCCGGCAGGATATTAATCACATAATTTTCTACTGCTCACTTTGCATTCACAAATCTGGAAAGCTCCGTTCCTTTATTAAAAAGAATTTTTTTTTATCTGCAATTGATCTTTTTCCCATGCTAAAGAACCCTTGCCCCAAGCTTTGCCATCTTATATTTGCCTATTTCAAATCACTTGAAATTTCCCTATGACTCACTCTCTGCTCGTTCGCACTGCCTCAGTTGGCGCAACTGCCTCGCCTCCACTCGTTGGTCCGGCAGTTTATATCCAGGCTGTATCGCTTCTGGTAGAAGCAGAAGCCCTTAGTGAGAAGAAGAAAAAGAAGCTAGGAAACGACACAAAGCTAAGTGACGCTCAAAACTCTGACTGCCGCGATCGGTGGACGATCCGGATGACCGGTATCTCAGCCCCGAAATTGGTAGAGGGGCGGTTCATAGGGACGCAAAGGAATGCGGGAGAGCAAGGGCACTATTGAAAACACAAGAATTTAATAAGAAATAACAAGTATAATTGTGTACTGTAGTATACAAGCATTTCGTCGGACCGCGTATGACGTAGCGGCAACCGTGAATATTCTCGTCAGCTCCCTTAACTAACCGGTGTACGAGCTTTTCGTTAATTCGCGGAATACAATGTCGCGGCATGCGAGAAGTACGCCACGCACGGCATAATGGCCGATTACACGACACGTGGAGTCGCGTTATTCTCGAAATTACCGAAAGTTCGACACGCTAACAACGCAATAAATCGTATAGATTCACAACGCAAAAATAACACGGAATAACACTTAAATATGTACAAATGACTCGGCTGTGACAAGGCGAGCGCAACTACTTTACTTCGCGTAATTTATGCCAGGCGAATACACAGACTCTACTCGCGGACACACAATTACATATGGACGACGAAACTTTCGTAGCGCCACCCGATCCACCCGACAACGAATTGGCGGCTGAACAATATAATTCGGCGACGTTGGACTCATCAAGAGCGGCAGCTAAAGTCTTGTCTCAAACCCTTGTACGGCACTCGGCAGCTAAAGGCCTTCACACATAAAATCCCGTAAGACCGTAAGACGTAAGCGTAAGAAAATCGACCAATCCCAATTGAGTATTAGGTTGTCTGTAACCCCTCCACTCAATTGGGAATGGGTC
>NW_012049847.1:0-442 GCF_000956235.1 Wasmannia auropunctata
TAACGCAATAATATTTTCAGACTCTAAAAGTGTTCTGGAGACACTGGCCTCAGTGAACGGCAACCATGGCAACCATATCATCCACCAAATCAAGAACAAGCTCAGTCAGGCGGACTCCCGTAATTTCAACATCATTCTCTGCTGGGTACCATTCCACAAGGGCATCCACGGAAACGAAGAGGCCGACAAAAGGGCCAAATTTGCCGCTTCGCATGGAAGGAGACCCTTCTTTGAAGTTCCTTATCCAGACCTACAGGTCGAGGCCAGAGAACGCCGCTCTGCCTCTTTCAAGAATTACCTGGAGTCATCAGCCTTAACTAAGGGCACCCAGTATTTTGAGCTCTATTCTAGTCATTCTGAAAAACCTTGGTTCCATAATAAAGGACTGAAAAGAGAAGAAGTCGTCTGCATTTCTAGGATAAGAAGCAATCACTATAACTTA
>NW_012049848.1:0-474 GCF_000956235.1 Wasmannia auropunctata
AGCATGCCAATCGGACAAAAGGACTCCTCACCGAAGGAAGTCTTGACCAAGTTTCAAGAATATTGCGCGAATCTCCCGCTGGGAATAACGGCTCTCTACACGGACGGCTCGAAATCCGACAATTCATCTATGGTAGGAGCAGGTGTGTTCTCTCCTGACCTTCGACTCTCAATGTGCGATAAACTTCCTTCAGCTTCTTCTATCTTTTCTGCGGAGGCGTGGGCTATTCTGCAAGCCATCAACGCATGTCTGGATCTAGATATTGGTAACGCAATAATATTTTCAGACTCTAAAAGTGTTCTGGAGACACTGGCCTCAGTGAACGGCAACCATGGCAACCATATCATCCACCAAATCAAGAACAAGCTCAGTCAGGCGGACTCCCGTAATTTCAACATCATTCTCTGCTGGGTACCATTCCACAAGGGCATCCACGGAAACGAAGAGGCCGACAAAAGGGCCAAATTTGCCGCT
>NW_012049849.1:0-857 GCF_000956235.1 Wasmannia auropunctata
AGCAAATCTGCTTGGATGCTTTTCTCCAAATCAGGTACCGACTCTTCTTCCCAACCTATGGTACTCTCAATTAATGGACAACCGATCCCCAGGGTTCTTTCCTTTCGCTTCCTGGGCATAATCTTGGATCCTTCCCTGAAAGGTGAGACTCACTTTAAGTATCTCATACAAAAAGGCAAAGCCGTGACTGACGCTATGGCCGCGGTCGCGTGCACCAAGTGAGGTGCTCAACCGGAATCCATGCTCTGCTTGTATCGTGCCATCTTCAGAGGGGCCATTGAATATGGAAGTCTCATATTCCGGATCAAGGGTAACAGAAAGATCTTTCTCAGACTGGAGAGGCTGCAATACCGAGCCATCAGACTGTCTTTGGGCTACAGGATGTCAACCCCGATCAACGTCATGCACGCAGAGGCCAAGGAGGTGCCATTGGAAGCAAGATTCAACTATCTTACCGACAGGTTCCTTTATAAAGCTTATTCTTCCAAGTTTAACCCGGTCATTCACAGCCTGCGTCAACTGGAGTCTCTCTCCTCTTCGACTGCCTCCATGGAGAAAGCGAGAAAAACAATCCCAATGTTTTCAAGATACATTGCCACCAAACATGCCTTGAATTCCTTGCATCGTTCGTCGTTTCTACCCGCCTTTTATTACGACTACCATACATCTATCTATCGGAAGGACATCGATTTCAGCATGCCAATCGGACAAAAGGACTCCTCATCGAAGGAAGTCTTGGCCAAGTTTCAAGAATACTGCGCGAATCTCCCGCTGGGAATAACGGCTCTCTACACGGACGGCTCGAAATCCGACAATTCATCTATGGTAGGAGCAGGTGTGTTCTCTCCTGACCTTCG
>NW_012049850.1:0-1015 GCF_000956235.1 Wasmannia auropunctata
TTCCTTCCCGGAAGATTGGAAAACGTCCTTGGTCACTTTCATTCCCAAGAGCGGCGGCAAGGGTCTTAGGCCCATTTCATTACTCTCCTGCGTCTTCAAGCTAATGGAGAAGATCATTTATTTTCGCTTGCGCTGGGCGATTGAGTCTAGACCCATCCTGCCGGATTTTCAATTTGGCTTTAGGCCTTCTAAATCGTGTGCGGACAATCTAAGCACACTCACTAATCTCATTCATGCTGGCTTTCTGGAATCCAAGGTTACAGTCGCGGTCTTTCTGGATATAAAAGGGGCATTTGATAACGTCATCCCGTCTATTCTTCTACAAGATCTTTTGGACATTGGGATCCCTTCTAATATACGAATGTTTGTCAAGAACTTTATAGCGGAAAGGAAAATCTACGTCGTTGATAACGGATCTCTACGAGGTCCCTTCATCGTGCACAAGGGCACTCCCCAGGGCTCTTCTCTTAGTCCCCCCCTCTTTAATCTATATCTAAGACTGATAGCGGCCCAAGTGGGCAGTGAGGTGCAGATTTTACAATACGCGGACATTGTCATTTTTGCTACGGACAAAGAGGCGTGCAAGGCGATCGATTCTTTGCAATCTACCTTGAACAACATCCGGGAATTCCTTTGGAACAGGGGACTGGAACTCTCACCCAGCAAATCTGCTTGGATGCTTTTCTCCAAATCAGGTACCGACTCTTCTTCCCAATCTATGGTACTCTCAATTAATGGACAACCGATTCCCAGGGTTCTTTCCTTTCGCTTCCTGGGCATAATCTTGGATCCTTCCCTGAAAGGTAAGACTCACTTTAAGTATCTCATACAAAAAGGCAAAGCCGTGACTGACGCTATGGCCGCGGTCGTGTGCACCAAGTGGGGAGCTCAACCGGAATCCATGCTCTGCTTGTATCGTGCCATCTTCAGAGGGGCCATTGAATATGGAAGTCTCATATTCCGGATCAAGGGTAACAGAAAGATCTTTCTCAGACTGGAGAGGCTGCAATACCGA
>NW_012049851.1:0-379 GCF_000956235.1 Wasmannia auropunctata
TTCTAATATCAGATCTGCTCCGGGGCTGGATCAGATCGACTACGAATTGCTCAATTTACTCACGGAAAAGTATCGTGTCAAACTACTTGATATTTTTAATGACATTTTTAAGTCGGGCTCCTTCCCGGAAGAATGGAAGACGTCCTTGGTCACTTTCATTCCCAAGAGCGGCGGCAAGGGACTTAGGCCCATTTCATTACTCTCCTGCGTCTTCAAGCTAATGGAGAAGATCATTTATTTTCGCTTGCGCTGGGCGATTGAGTCCAGACCCATCTTGCCGGACTTTCAATTTGGCTTTAGGCCTTCTAAATCGTGTGCGGACAATCTAAGCACACTCACTAATCTCATTCATGCTGGCTTTCTGGAATCCAAGGTTACA
>NW_012049852.1:0-597 GCF_000956235.1 Wasmannia auropunctata
TAACCTAGACAAATATAAAAAAGCCTGTACATCTTGTTCCAAGGTGTTTAACAAGCGTAAGAGGGACAAATGGAAAGCTCTTTGCAACTCCTTTGACGGCAAAACTCCCACCTCCAAACTCTGGAATCTCATCAAATCATTCAGAAATAGGAATCTTACTCTTAATAATGTATCTCCATGTTCGGCACAGGTCATCGATCAGGCTATTTTCAACTTATGCCCTGACTCTTGTCTAGACGGGAACTTACCATCTTTCTCGCAAATGAAGTTGCAAGATGCGAATTCACCCAAAGTAAT
Source organism: Wasmannia auropunctata (assembly GCF_000956235.1). Classification (NCBI taxonomy): domain Eukaryota; kingdom Metazoa; phylum Arthropoda; class Insecta; order Hymenoptera; family Formicidae; genus Wasmannia; species Wasmannia auropunctata. The sequence goes on from NW_012049852.1 coordinate 298, forward strand.
CTCCTCTCTTAACGAAGATCTTTCAAGGAAAGAACTGGATCTGGCCTTGGGCTCTTCCAATATCAGATCTGCTCCGGGGCTGGATCAGATCGACTACGAATTGCTCAATTTACTCACGGAAAAGTATCGTGTCAAACTACTTGATATTTTTAATGACATTTTTAGGTCGGGTTCCTTCCCGGAAGATTGGAAAACGTCCTTGGTCACTTTCATTCCCAAGAGCGGCGGCAAGGGTCTTAGGCCCATTTCATTACTCTCCTGCGTCTTCAAGCTAATGGAGAAGATCATTTATTTTCGCTT
>NW_012049853.1:0-3243 GCF_000956235.1 Wasmannia auropunctata
TTTGGATCAATTTTCTCCTCCTTTTTTACACCAATTTAAATTTGGCATACAGTTAGACCATGCAACCCTTTAACTGTATAGACTAGCTATTGGAGATACTTATAACTGCTTCTTCACTCACGAGACGTGGACGAACACACGCGTTAAGAAACATAAAGCCCCATCTTAATAAGTTGCAAACGCAAAACGCAAGACGCAAACGCAAACGCGGACGTTTTTTCTTTCTTTTTTTTTATTTTTTGACGTTTCGTTTTTTTTTTTTCTCCGCGTTTGCATTTACGTTGTGCGTCTGCGACTTATGTAGATGGGGCTTAAGAGCGAGAGTTAAATGTAACTATTGTAAATTGTCACTGAAGATGGCTAAAAAAAATAGCCAAAATATTTGACTTTAGAATAAAGTAAATTTTATATAAATTAAATTTTACGTATCAATTCCCGTTCTACCTTAGTTACTAATATTAATATTAATATTAATTAATATTAATTTGCTGCAATTTTTGTTCAAACAAGATTTTTGTTCTGCTACCAATCTGCTAGCAGATTGCTGACGATTTATTACTCATTATAGTATATGATGCGTGAGAAAAATTTTACTTTATTTTATTACTAACTTATTACTAACGTATATATTTTTAAGAGAACTACTAAATCTCAAAAGGAATTTATTGTAAAAATTAAGATATTTTATTGCCAAAATTCTATATTATATTGTAAGATGATTCTAAATTAAATCATTCCTTTCAATTTAAATTTATTTAAATCATTAACTTTTTAAGGGAGGCACACTTTTTTAAAGCTACGTTTTACAGACAGCACACATGTCCAAAATCGAAAAGTTTTAAAGAAGTTTAATTCTAATTTAAAATTGGAATTGTCTGTCCACGCATTTATAATCGCATTTAATAATTAATGGCTTTAGGATATATATATTTACATATTATATATTACATATAATGAATATATTTTAAAAACCCAGTAAACACAAATGATCAGTAAACATAACATCAATGTTAAAATGTCATACTCAATAATGTAACTGTTACATAACATATGGCGTTACATTAAGTTGATATTATTGAGTCTTATATATTGACATCAATGTTACGTTACTGTTACTTGGTGTAGTTTGCAGAAAACGAATAATTCTTTTTCAAATTCTAATTAGATTAAATTAAATTAAAAAATTTATAGAGCAGAGATGCAGATTTTCCTGTTCATGTAGCTATCTTTGCAATAAATTAATGTACATTTTGTTAATAAATTATTAATAAACGATAAAATCTTAAATAGTTAAAATCTTTTAAAAGCTAGGTTATTATAATTATGATTCCAACAATGTATGTAAAAGTCAAAGTAAATGCGAAGTCAAATCCATTTTTTATAATTTTATTCCAAAATTATATTCAATATTAAAAAATTACGAAAAATAATATTTTTTTTTCTTAAATTTTGTATAATGCATAAACATATAATAAATGTATTAACTATATCTTCTAGGACGCTATTGCGCATAAATCGTTTTTCCCTGGCTTTCCTAAACGTATTATTAAAGGCGATGCGGACAAAGCATTTGCGGAAGCTGATCATATTTTAGAAGGAGAAATACGTATAGGCGGCCAAGAGCACTTTTATTTAGAAACAATCGCTGCTATTGCCGTGCCTCGTGAAGAAGATGAATTGGAAGTATTTTGTTCCACACAACATCCCACTGAAATACAGAAACTAATCGCTCATGTCTTAAATATACACATAAACAGAGTTAATGTTCGTGTAAAGCGTATAGGAGGTGGATTTGGTGGGAAAGAATCTCGTTCGACGTTACTCACGATACCAGTAGCACTTGCAGCACACAGGTGTGTATACAATTCATATTGATTCAAATACATATGCATTAATATACAGAATAAGTCAACGAAAAATTAGTTTATAAGAAGAATGCAGAAACAAACAAAATTTATATTCAAGCATATAATTATGATAAATTCAATCGGCCATGCTTCATGAGATGGCTACTTCTTCACAAATAAAACATAATAGAAGTGACTCAAAGATTTTTTAATTTTCTTACTAATTGTGTTGATTATGAATGATTTAAGTAAATATTTTTTAAGAAATTATATTTAGTAGTATTTAGAACTGAAAATGTGTGTGGCGCACGTATATATACGCACAATTACGCAATTCCTGAACTCTTTGTTGCACAAATCTTTTTTGAACATATTTTATTAAATTTTAATCTATAGCTAATTGCAAATCTAAGTGGAAATTTAAACAATTAAAATAGCAGATTTAATAAAGCAGTCAAATTTTAATAATATCGGACTATAACTTATAATAATGAAAATTTTATACAAAAGAATTTTTTCAGATTTCTAATTTCAAATCTGCAACCAAAATTTGAAAATTTAAAATTGCGGATTCAATATCAGAGAAATCTTTTTAATAAAAAATTTTGCTCTTAGCATAACCCAAAATTCTCTTCGTCGACAATGTAGATTTATTTTAAGACAGATTTTTTTGTTGTGAATTTTAAGAGGATGCTGAAAGATCGGAAAAATTTGCACGTGATCGATACAATAGATTCTTTAATGTCAATGGTATCTTTAAATGAACTTCTTATCTCACAATATCTCCTGTCTTACTCAAACATGTGCATTGTCCTTATTTAACTTATCGAAACGCCATCTCTTGCAAAATCCGGGACTTACTGCTGGACGCAATTTTTACTGTCTTTACCACTCTGTATTTTAGCTAAACGTACGAATTACTAAATGACAGTTTAGTAGATATCTCTTTTCCTACACTTTCAATCGTAGCTCAAAAAGCTTTGTATTATTTGTTCATGTAATCTGTGCAGTGGTGTGAAACGTAAGTATTTTGTACATATGAGCTACAGAACTTCTACACTAATGAAATGTTTACGTCAAGTTACAGCTGTACAATCCGAAAAAAATATAATTTTTTAATTTTTTTTTGTTTTGACTACAAATTTCTTTGTTCCCCCAATACATTTTATGTCTATTTCAATCCTGTAAAAGGATTTTCAATTCCGTTCTGTCATTTCGGAGAAATCTTTACGACTGCAATGTGTCGGTAATTCCGACCTTTTAGCATTGCCTTAAGAGGATCCTAAACCCTAGATCAAACTCCAAAAATCCGCTGTTTTACCGACAATTTATGAGTATGTATGCGTGCGATATTGATGTAGTAGTGTGTAATGATGTGTCATGTTTATTACCACAT
>NW_012049853.1:5250-8812 GCF_000956235.1 Wasmannia auropunctata
TGCCTTGCCAGCCCGCTCAGAGATGTGTATAAGAGACAGAAATACACCAGAGCCAGATGCATTAGCATGTGTGTTTTAATCGTGGAAAAGGAAATTTTATTCTATGCGATTAATACGAAGTATTTTGTATCCAACAAAAATGGTATTTTTGTCGATAAAACAGACGGCTTTAGCATCCTCTTAAGACGATCCTAAAGTCGTCTGTTTTATCGACCGAACGTGATTATTTTTCATGATAAAACAAACATAATTAAAGGCAACAAATTTAAAAATCCTTCTCTACGATTAAAGTATAGGTATCAATGTAATTCCGGCTGGTAGAGGTTATGCTGAGAACGAGAATAACTGAGAAGAGATATAACTGAGAAAAAAATTTATGAAATTAATTAGATCTCCGTTACCTTTTCTTAGTCCAACAACATGTGGCGTCTAGAGCTGTCACATGTGTCAATATTTGCTTCGTACAAAAATTTGGCAGTTTGTTGGTACAAAATGATACCAGCCGGAACTACGAATTACATGTGCAAACAATAAATTGAGTTCATAAAATTAGGCTTGGATGTCTAATAAAAAGATGTTCTTGAAAATTTGTTACGATGTGTGCGTGAGATATCGATATATATGGTAGTAAACATCACCGACGAGACTCTTAAAGACTTACGGGAGTTAGTGTGGCAGTTTAGTAATTGCTAAAATTTAAGCAATTAGTCAATAATATAACATTAATTTTATGATTTATTAATAGATCAATGTTTTTTAGATATGTATATTATAATTCATGTGTATTATATATCTTTGCTAATAGTTTCTTTTATTTAAAACTGCATTTTTATAATTACCATCCGCGTTTGATTATCCAAAGAGATGGTAAAACAGTTGGAAAAAAATGTAATTTTGCAGCAATATATATGATATACATGTAACTCGTAGTTCCGGCTGGTATCATTTTGTACCAACAAACTGCCAAATTTTTATACGAAGCAAATATTAACACATGTTGACAGTTCTAGACGCCATGTTGAACTAAGAAAAAGTAACGGAGATCTAAATTTCTTAATTTTTTTTCGTTCTCAGCATAACCTCTTATACCAGCCGGAACTACATTGATGCCCATTCTTTAATCGTGGAGAAGGATTTTTAAATCTGTTAAGCCTTTATAATTATATGTTTATTTTGTCATGAAAAATAATATAAATAAATGATCAATTCATATATCAAAAAAAATTTAAATATAGATTGCAGAAACCAGTTCGTTGCATGCTAGATAGAGACGAAGACATGATGATAAGTGGAACACGACATCCATTTTTATTCAAGTATAAAGTTGGATTCAATAATGATGGTCTTATCAAAGTCGTAAAAGTACACATATATAATAATGCAGGTTATTCTCTTGATTTATCAGTATCGGTAAGTAACAAAATATAAATTGAGAAAATTAAATTTTATTAAAAATTTTATATATCAATATTATGTATATACGCATTCAAAGAAAAAACATTGATGTTATTTCGAATATATTCAGGTATTAGAACGCGCCATGTTCCATTTTGAAAATTCATATAAAATTCCTGTGTCAGAAGTGTACGGATATGTGTGTAAAACGAATTTACCATCGAATACAGCTTTCCGAGGTTTTGGTGGACCACAAGGAATGTTTGTAGCTGAAACTATCATTCGGCAAATCGCCGATTATCTGAATCTAGATATCGTCAAGGTAATTTTTAATATTGGAACTATCATCAGTGCAACCGAAATATAATGAAAATAAGATGTTCTATTTTTACAAAAATTAATTATATAGAATAGATCGAAATACATAATCGGGAGGATAATTCTACGGTCCACAACAAGTCGAAATGATAAATTTTTTCGAATAAGATCTCGTTTTTGAAAAAAAGAAAGTTCTGAAAGTTAATCAAGTATGTATGAACTTGACTGATATTCCAAAGAAAAAACAATATATTCTATCATTTTGATTTATTTTGAGCTATAAAATCACTTTTCTGGTTGTACTCGGTTGTATTTCGGTCCATATAAAATTCTATGTACGGTAACATCTAATTTATACATTCATTATACGAACAGATAAAAAAATTTAATAATTAAAAATATTTTTTACCACAGTTGTCCGAATTAAATTTATATAAGAAAGGCGATGTGACGCATTACAACCAACAACTTGTCAATTGTACTCTAGATCGTTGCTGGCGCGAATGTCTAGCGTCTTCACGTTATAATGAAAGAATGATCGAAGTTCAACGTTACAATAGGTAAATAATTATTGTCTACATTATAAATTAGATTGATCACAATTAGTAAAATCAATGACAAATGATTTTATAGAGAGAACCGATTTAAGAAAAAAGGACTCGCAGTTGTACCTACGAAATTTGGTATAGCATTTACTGCATTATTCTTGAATCAAGCAGGTGCATTGGTGCACATCTATACTGATGGTTCAGTTCTAATTAGTCATGGTGGCGTTGAAATGGGACAAGGTCTACACACAAAAATGATTCAAGTAAGAATATAATTACTTGTATTTATTTTATGTAATATATTACATAGCATTCCAAACTAATGTAGACTACTTTTTATCTGAATTTCTTTCTGATCAATTTATAAAAAAATTAATCTTTTTGCATTGCGAAAACTAATAATTACTAAAGTATAATTAAAAAATAAAGTAGCGAATACTAATAATTACTAAATAATTATAAGCTATAAACAAAATCAAAAACAGTTTTTTTAGGAAATTAATATGTAGGTGCATAGCAGAACTCTATAATAATTCTTAATTTTAAATAAACTTTAATAAATTATAAAAACATCTTTTATGTTATAAAATTAAGAAAATTTATGATGAAACAATTGCAATATTTTTACTTTAAAAAAGCCACTTTTGGCCACTTTTATTCTAATTTGCTCAAAATCCTGACTTCTGACGTGAGTGCTAGGCACTTGATGATTACAAAATACATCCAGAATTCTTCTTTCTGTTAGACGTAATGAAATAACACTCAAAATTGTTACATCAATTAGTTGTTGATTAATAAAAATGTAATTTACAATTTATGCAAATTAAATTAATATTTGGATGGTTATATACAATATTTAAATTTAAATTTATATTACAATATTTAATTATTTTCAATATTTTACCATATAAAATTTTTTGCAGTGTCTAATAGTGTATCATGTAAGGAATGATTGGAAGTGCTCAATGCAATCATAAACGCATTGGCTATAATATATAGCCAATATATTAGATTAATATATAGATTAATATATTAACAATATATTAACTATATTAATGATTAGATCGACATACTCGTCCAATTGATCTGATACAATTTCCGGAAAAAATTTATAACGGTCTGAAATAAATGCAAATTATTAAATAAAAACTATTTATTAGAGCTATTCCATGTGAAGCGGATCAGTCATCTCTCAGAAATTTTTTAAATTTTGCACAAAGGTAGTACTTTGGGAGATAGAATTTTGTGCCAAAGGATTTTTTTCCTATTGCAAAATTAATCGAGATATAAACAATTAAAAA
>NW_012049853.1:12200-18458 GCF_000956235.1 Wasmannia auropunctata
ATACGCGTTTATTCGTCAATCTTCAAAAATTAATATCTCGTTAACGATTGCGAATTTTGCAAAATGGTAGAGGACTTTTTTGTTCAGTTTAATCTGCTCTACCAGCCCACGAGATATTATCCGGTTATTACCGGACACCCTGTATATATATATTATGTTATATATCTACGGGGCGGTCTCAGTGTCATACTTGGCACCGAGACATTACCGTGTCTACTGATAATTAAAATTAAATTACATTCATTATATTATGCCAGATTGCTAGCAGAATATTAAAAGTAAATCCAGCCAAGATACATATCGTCGAAACGGCCACCGACAAAGTCCCTAATACATCTGCAACTGCAGCGAGTTGCGGATCTGATCTCAATGGCATGGCTGTTATGGTATGTAAATAATATATTACAAATATTTATCGTATACAAATAAAAGTAAATTAAATAACATAGAAATTAATTTTGCAGAATGCATGCAAGGAACTCATGAACCGATTACAACCGATAATTAATAGTGATCCAGAAGGTACTTGGGAAGAGTGGATAAAAGTAGCATATTGTCAAAGGATTAGTCTGTCCGCTACCGGTTTCTATCAAACGCCCAACATAGGATATTCTTTCGAAACTAATACAGGCAATCCCTTTAATTATTTTACGTACGGTGTTGCTTGTACAGAGGTGGAAGTTGATTGTCTTACTGGTGATCATCAGGTACATCTTTTATACCATATATGTAACACTATTAAATATCAAAGCTGAATTTTAATTGAAATCTTAACGTAATCAGTTGTACACAATTTGATTCATTCAACGAGTGCTAAGTGCAAAGTAAATAAGAATGTATATTCTCATATTATATACAGAGTGTTCAAAAATTCAACCGACAAACTTTCAGAGATTGTTGGGGGCACCAAAAGGATCATTTTTTGCAAATGGAGTCGGGGTCGGAAGCGTGTCGTTACACCGCTACGGCAGACAGTGTTCGAAAAAGGTCGGACCTCGAAATATCTAAAAAAATATAAGTTGTAGAGGGTAAAAAGATAAAATAGATCTCACCCTACAATTTTTATCTAAAACAATTTTTTATAACTTATATTTTTTGAGATATTTCGAGGTCCGACCTTTTTCGAACACGCCGTAGCGGTGTAACGACACGCTTTCGACCCTAGGTCCATTTCTAAAAAATGATCCTTTTGGAGTGCCCCGACAAACTCTGAAAATTTGTCGGTTGAATTTTCGAACACTCTGTACGTTATTATACAGGACAAATAAGTATATAATATTAAAAATGGAACGCAAAGTAAGAGAACATAACATTATATTTATTAAATGCGTCATAAAAATAGAGTTTGAAAATATTCAATCATCAGATTTGCATCTTGATAAACTTCACAAAAATGCAAGAAAAAAAGCAAATATACATATATTAAGAATACAAGACATTTAAAAAAAATGCATCGAAATCAATAATATCTGAAACATGAAAAGTATACAGAAATTGATTGTATTTGATTGAGCGTGATTGGCAGATTAACACATAAATAAAATATAAATTATCAAGTTATTTATGATAATCTTATTTCATATCTTATTTTGATAATACAATCGATGTTTTTTCCTCATGATTATTTGATCGTATGGATGGAATTATACTCAATTCAATTATGCATTGGCTTAACAAAATTCTAACAATAAAATTCCAACTGAATTGTAATTTTAAATGTCAAACGTACTTTTTTAAAAGATTAGTTTTTAGAAATGAATCAGTCTCATTATTTTCGTAGAAAATTCGTAGTTTTTACATTAGAGATATAAATTACATGATGATAAATGATAGAAAACAATCTTTATAAAGTTTAATTACATTCGAAATAACTTTATAAAGATTGTTTTCCAAAAACATTATAAAATAAAAGCATGCACGATATATATATAAGGATCATAAAACGTACATTAATAATATTCTTCAATCAATACAGGTTTTACGAACAGACATTGTCATGGATTTGGGAGAGAGTTTAAATCCAGCTATCGATATAGGACAAGTTGAAGGAGCTTTCGTTCAAGGATACGGTTTATTCACATTAGAAGAAATGATTTACTCACCAACAGGGACCTTATTCAGCAGAGGACCTGGCGCATACAAATTACCAGGCTTCACCGACATACCTCAGGAATTTAATGTTTCTTTATTAAAAGGAGTTTCTAATCCAAGAGCAATATATTCTTCTAAGGTATAACTTTTTCTTATGTAAATTCAAATATTTTTCGTTTTTATACATTAGTATGCCAGTTTAATTTCAAAATAAAGGAATAGAGCTGGCAATAGAATTATAGTAAATATTATATATTACTCATTTACTCATTGTATTAATTGTAAGACATAATATAACAGGCTGTTGGCGAACCACCGTTATTTCTAGCATCATCTGCGTTTTTTGCTATCAAGGAGGCAATTAAGTCTGCGCGTAAAGATATGAATATTCATGGCTACTTTAGACTTGATGCACCTGCGACTGCTGCACGTATACGTAATGCCTGCATAGATAATTTAACAATGAAGGTATTAAAAGATCAAATTTGATTTATAATCTCCTCCTCCTCTCCCAACTTTATCTTAGTATATTAAAATACTTTCTTTTATCTTGTAGATTACAGAGCCTGATTTAAAACGGCAATGGAATATAGTACCGTGAACAAAGAAATCCGCAAGAACATATTTATAAGACTTTTCAGTTTTAAGGATAAAGATATTAAACATTCATTTAAATATAATATAAATACCGATATACTTATATATATATATATATATATATACCTAAACAAATTAAATTTTATTAATTATTTGCAATGGATATAATGAATACAACATAAACTAACATATTCATTATTATTATAAATTCAAATCTTATGAGTTGTTATATTATCAACGTATGATTTCAGAGATATTCTCTATAAAACAATAGAGTTTGATGTTAAATTGGATGAAAAAGTTCATCAATTAACATTCAATAATTTATTTTAGACAAGAAAAATATTAAATATATAAGGATAATTAATTTTTGGATAAAGATCTGAGATTAGTAAAAATTATTACTAACTTTACTATTTACTTATTGAATATTATACTTTGAATACTAGCGTACACATGTTATTTGTGTTTACCAGCTTATTTTAGGTTGTATATATCTTTGTTTAAATTATACAAATTTAACATTACATAGTTCAAATATTATACAATTAAATTGCAGCATTACCATTACAATAATCTCTTCTTGTATCATTAATTCAATAGTCTCTCAAATAAACCTTTCAAAACACAATTGAACAAAAATAAATAATTAAAATGAATAATAAAATAAAATATTTTTACAAAAATTAAATAAAAAATATATACGTATAAGATTTAACTTAAGCAAAGCTAAAGTCTAATTATTTGATAATATTAAATTTTACATAACGGAATGTGTAAAAAGGACAATTATTAAAAAAAATATTATTTTCTTATATTTTAATTATTTTAATTTTATTAACAACTTATATGTAAATCAATATTAAACATTGCTTATCCCAGATTTTTCTACAGTTTCCAGTAATGTCTGTAAATTAGTTTCGAATAATTCACATCGAATAGGCATTTCCAGCGCGTAAAATGGATTTTTTAGTGCATAATCTGCATATAAATCATATACTCTCTTCAACAAAATTTCCACGCCTGGCTGTGATGGCTCTGCTACTATCATGAACTTAATGCCTGTCAATGTCTGGAAACAATATAAACGAAATGTATCTGCTTCAAGAATCTCAATCCCAGAACTTCGCGGTTCCGGACTCAGTTGACTCGCTATTGCAAAAAGAGGATAGAACATTGAAGCTAAAAATATTTTCTCGTTTGTTGTCATTTTTGCCCGACTAAACTTCAATGTTATAGGAAAATTTTCTGGTTGCTCCAACATCTCTAGAATGTCTCTTCCATCTTCAAGCTCACGGCCTGTGATGGCAGCTCCATTCACAGCTGTCAACACATGACCCACTGAAAAATATTTGGTCTTTTAATACTTTATTAAAATATATTCAGTAACATATTACAATAATACATAATATGAAAGAAAAATAATGCTCAAAATTTTAATTACTGAACATTAATTAAATAAATTTTTTAAAACATTTTTACAAAACATTAGAAAATCTTGGACTTTTCTATATTATGATTTTTACAATTTACATTTATATTTTGATTCCAATTCCTTATGCCAGTATTATAGTAGTATTGTTTATCAAATTATTGCTTTATATATTTAATAATTATAAATTTATTTTCAATATATTTATCTAATATATTTATAATTCACAAAAATATAAAAATTGCAAATATTACATTTTACTTTTATGAAAAAGAAAAGAAATATTTTGAGAATGTTATTAAAATAGTTACATAGCATTTTTTAAATTATATGTGAAATTAACATCTATTTACATTAACTTTTTTCCATCGTTTGAATAAAAAAATTAATATTGCAAAGTTTGATGCCTTTACTTTTCTTTCATTTTGTAATAATCTGTTATTGTAATAGATAATAATAAATAAATTGCAATATTCTTACCATGTATTCCATCTTTCTGCCCAAAAGCTACCACTATTTTTTTATTCTCATAATTTAATTTAATATTAAGTGGAAAATTAAAGGATTTCTCAACCTCAATTTTTGGAACATTGTGATCATGATTGAAAATCAAACCACCAGATTTAGATACAATATAAACACCATATATCACCATTCTATAATTTCTTCTGTTTATATCTTTAATTTGTTACTCAAATCTTTCAACATATGCCACCTTTGATTCTGAAATTAATAAATGTTTAGTTCAATTACTTTTGTTTAAATTTTAATAAAAATGCATTTATTTGAGCCTCTTTTATTAAAAAAAATATATAAAAGTAATTAACTGCTATGACATTGTAAGAAAAATAATTAAACATTAAAAGTAGATTTTATATTGGATTGGTTTTACATAGAAAATGCATTGGTAATAAGGTGTAATTTAATTATACCTTAACTTGCCATGTAAAGTCTATAATTTATTAATAATTCAAGTACTATTTGTATTCCTATATAGTATAGGCTATCAATATAATTTTGTAGTTCTGATAAACATTATTTTTAAGATTTGTAATGTCACAATAATGTCACAATGCTAAGCAACAATATACCTATTTTTCAAACTTGTTTCTCATGTCAAAGACATCGAATGTGTTTTTATGAAAAGCTGATGAAAACATAACAGACTTCTTGACTTAACATAACCTAAAAGTAATACTTTTAATGATTAAATCAATCATCCGGTGGAGCAACGTCAAAAATCCCTACTTTTAATTATTAATATTTTTATCACAGTACTACAAGTAACAATTTTAACTTTCTAAATCTGTGTTCTTAAGAGAAATTGAATGAATGACTTATGTCAATATATAAATCAGTGTTATTCAAGATTTATAATTGTGAACATAATGTGTATTTAACATTCATGCTTACATTTTCTTTTTTACTTCCATTAAGAAAAAGAAAGGCAATATAAGCGTGAACGCTGAATACATGTCAATTTCAAATCTTGAACAATATTGATTTAAATGAAGATTTGCAAACTAAATGTTTACCCTGTGCTTTATTCGTCTGTTTCATTCAAAATTACTTTAATATCTGCATCAATCTGCATATTACAAAGATGATTAAATATATTCACTAAAGTTCTGAAATGGTTTTCTCACATCTTAATAAAGTTATCATCAACCGACAACCACCGAATTACAATATAATACAACTGAAATAGGCGCAAGAGTACCGACGCCCGAAGGCCAACACCACAGAATATATAGCCAACACTGCCGAGTGCCGACTACTGCCGATCGGTGACTTCCGTACACTCCCGTATCAAATCTGGAAGCTATTTTCTTCTTTTTCTTCTTCTACTTAAGGCTTTCGCTCTCACCAAGAGCGATACAGCCGGTGTCGACACACCCGCGGCCGATTAAAACCAGACTCCTGCAGACTCCAGAGAGAAGGAAGCATGAGAGCGGCCATCCCGGCGTTTTTCGCAACACCGGTAAAAGTTTTGACCTCCCCGTACACTAGCGCCAATTGCTTCCACTTTTGAGAATGAAACTACGTATACAGCCCTTTGACTATATAATCATGGACCGCTGACGCCAACTTCACGTTGGTAGCCAAGATCTGTAGCGACACCGTGTGGCAAAGCGGTA
>NW_012049853.1:18487-19155 GCF_000956235.1 Wasmannia auropunctata
CCTCCCCCCCCCCCGAAAGTCAGTAAATAGTCGTGTAAAAGGCACGTAAATGAAGCTTATTCAGGCAAGAAAACTCACGATTTGACAGCTGTTGAAAGGAATGGAAAAGATATTTTTACGTAAATTTATTTATTATTTAAATTCAATAATAACTATAATTTACACCCATTTTTACGACTTTGATAAATACGAGATAAGTCACATTTTCACAATTAAGCACATAATAAGGAAATGGCACGCAAGACAAAATTCATCAACACTTTTCACGGTAGGTCCGTAGGGTCCGTAGTCTCTTCAAACCAGGTATTTTCTTCACATTCGACTGTGATTGATAATTTTTATTGCTTATGATATTGGCATACAATATATTTTGTAAAGTTATCACGATTTACGACTTATGACGCCAAAATATGACATAGAAACGAGTTACGAGCCTAATATGACAATTCTAACTTCTACCGCGATATAGCGTCGTCACCGTCAACGCGGAGTTGATCGTGGTTGACTAGGCAGGGCTCTTAAGGGGATCCTAAAATTCCTAAACCGGAGATCAAACTCCAAAAATTCGCTGTTTTATCGACGATTTGTGAGTACGTATGCGTGCAATATTGATGTGTAGTGTGTAGTGATGTGTTCATATTTACTACCTGTCTCTTATACACATCTCT
>NW_012049853.1:22128-23787 GCF_000956235.1 Wasmannia auropunctata
TGAACTCACCATTGTTTGCACATGTAATTCGTAGTTCCGGCTGGTATCATTTTGTACCAACAAACTGCCAAATTGTTGTACGAAGCAAATATTGGCACAAGTGACAGCTCTAGACGCCATGTTGAACTAAGAAGAGGTAACGGAGATGTAAATTTCATAAATTTTTTGCGTTCTCAGCATAACCTCTACCAGCCGGAACTACAATGATGTCTATACTTTAATCGTGGAGAAGAATTTTTTAATCTGTTGCCTTTAATTATGTTTATTTTGTTATGGAAAATAATCGCGTTCGATCGATAAAACAGACGACTTTAGATAAAAATATTTTCATAAGCCGAATGACTTGCAATAAAAAAATCAAATTATGTAAAAAATCAGATTTTATTTAAAAATTATTAATGATTATAAAAACTAATTGTTCTAATGATTATAAAAACTATAATACATTATAACAAATTTATTGCGCTAGTATGGGTAACAACATTCATATACATAGATTAAACATTTTATTTGTTTGTTTATTTCGAATAGGTAGAAATCCTTCAATTATGTTTATCATTTTAGAATAGGTATGCGTAGCAATTTATAACTTTGAAAATATTTAGCTTAGAAAAAATTCCAAAAATTGTTTCATATACATATAATTTAAAGATGAATAAATATGTATCTAAAATCTTAAATTTCTATGTTCAATAATTTTTTTTAAAGAATTATGAAATTTAACTTTAAATAAAATTATATGATTTTTTTTAAATAATTTTATTTTTTCTACTACAAGTCATTCTACTTATGAAAATAACTTTTTAAACTAAAATCCCTTCTTAAAAATACCTCACATAAATTTAAAGTTTTGTACTGTATACGTGTGTATATTAAAATGTATAAGAAATAGTTTTAATAAATACAATCGTTCGTAGTAATAATAATAATATATTTTGCCATAAGCGTTTGCTTTGCTAATTACAAAAATAGCCTTATTGATTATTAGGAATGTATACATTGCAAAATCGAGGAATGTTGAGCAAACAGGCGACTCAACAATTTTCTATAAATTGATACTTCTTTTCTTAACAACCATTAACATTAAGCTTTAAAACATTTTTTAGTCTCCTAATATAAAACACCCTTTTCGCTTTGTAAAGTGATATTTTGCTTAAAGCACGACTCTAATGCACTTTAAAAATATGTGCTAATTAGAAAGTAGACTTGATTTATGGCGAGCGATTTGTACATGCGATATTTCTTACACTTTCGTATACAGATTTACAATAAATCGAAAAATAACGCGAAATTTGTGAAATATGTTAAAAAATTGACAATTATAATAAGTGATTGTATCTCAAAAGTGGAGTCTAAAATAGTTGCTTCGCCGTGACAAAATTATGGAAAGTGTAAGAAAAAAATACGACTATAGAAAAAACAAAACTTACAATATTATTACATATATATAGTCATACTTAAGATTAGATACAAACTATTAACCGATTTAAATCAAATTCAGTTACATTATATAAGATTCAAAATGTCTCTGTACTAAGGCTGCGTTCCTCTTGGCGCTTACAGCGCTTATAAGCATCATTTGTCTTTGTTTAACATTTGAAAAACAACAAGGATGAAATGATTTTGTGAGCGCTGTAATCAGCTGTAAGCGCCAAACGG
>NW_012049854.1:0-459 GCF_000956235.1 Wasmannia auropunctata
GCTCTTCCGATCTAACTTGCAAACAGACACCGAATACTTGGAATGCGCCTATACTCTATTACCATGATCACAAGCCAATGTTTATAAAGATATAAAGAAATAAAAACAATTTTTGTCCTGGTGATAAAGCATGATATATAATAAGTCGTTATATATAATAATATATAATTACTCGTTCGGACTTTGACGAGTACAGTCGCTACGATAGTTTTATCTTTTCTCCGATTTTAAATTTTGACCAAGTTTTATATATCGTTAATTTTAACTGTTTATTTTTTTACAAGTTTTATACATCGTTAATTTTAACAATTTATTCATTACTCTTATTTATTAATTTTATCGCTGTCAAGATGCGAAGTGTGTGTTTTATTACGTTCGAGGCGAATGAACTGTAACATATTTCTTTTGTTTGGATCAATTTTCTCCTCCTTTTTTACACCAATTTAAATTTGGCATACA
>NW_012049855.1:0-763 GCF_000956235.1 Wasmannia auropunctata
ATAATAAACATAATTAAAGGCAAACAGGATTTAAAAAAATCCTTCTCCACGATTAAAGTATAGGCATCAATGTAATTCCGGCTGGTAGAGATTACGCTGAGAACGAAGAAAAATTAAGAAATTTAGATCTCCGTTACCTTTTCTTAGTCCAATATGGCGTCTAAAGTTGTGTACGTGTGCCAATATTTGCTTCGTACAAAAATTTGGCAGTTTGTTGGTACAAAATGATACCAGCCGGACTTACGAATTACATGTGCAAACAATGTAGAGTTCATAAAATTAGGCTTGGATGCCTAATAAAAAAGATGTACGTTCGTGAAAATTTGTTACGATGTGTGCGTGAGATATCGATATGGTAATAAATATGAACACATCACTACACACTACACACTACATCAATATTGCACGCATACATACTTACAAATCGTCGATAAAACAGCGAATTTTTGGAGTTTGATCTCGGGTTTAGGATCCCCTTAATGAACAATTCAAAAAATATACCAGTCATAAATGCATACTCAAAATAAAATGACAAAGTTTGAATGTCTTGAACCAATTCGTTAAAAAAATTAAAGACAACCAAAAAAACCATACCAAGTGTGATACATTTTCATAATGAAATAACAATTAAAGGCCCTTCCTAGTCAGCCACGAACTCCGCGTTGACGGTGGCGACGTTATATCGCGGTAGAAATTAGAAGCTTCTTGTCGTATATTAGGCCCGTCCTATAATACATTATATATCGGTGTTTTAAGTCATAAA
>NW_012049856.1:0-719 GCF_000956235.1 Wasmannia auropunctata
TTGAAGTATTGCGCTGCATTTGCGAAAACAGGCGCAGTAAGTAAGGCTGCGTTCCGTTTATACCAAAAAAAATAATTTTAATATTAGTGAAATCCGCTAAATCTTAGAGGATTTTATTCTTGTATATGGCCTCAAGAGGAATCCTCTGAAATTAAAAGGAAAATATTCTGTGCACAATATTCTAATAGTTAGAATAATTTCGTCTTGCATTTATAGTACAAGTCTTGTACTGTAAATCTATATTTATAATTCACATTATTTATACTGTAGTTTTTCAGTATTTGCAATAAATAACGGAACGCAGTCTTACTGCGTCTATGTTTACGCAAATGCAGCGCAACACTTCAATCAATCGTTACGGCAGAACGCAGCGATCACATTGCTTTTCGTATTACTTGTATCGCACATAAAAGGGCATTCCGCTTGAAATAAACATTTTCCTCTTAATACAAGAGAAAAACCGAAAAATAATATCTAATAGATTTTAGATGAACAGTTTATTTTATTGGAAGAGGAATACTCTTTCTGTAAAAGTTTTCGTTTAGAATATGGGATTAAAGGAAATTTCACTTTATACATAGAATTTTTTTTTGGGTGTTATTCATTGCAAATACTGAAAAACTACAGTATAAATAATGTGAATTATAAATACAGATTTACAGTACAAGACTTGTACTGTAAATGCAAAACGAAATTATTCTAACTATTAGAATATTGTG
>NW_012049857.1:0-897 GCF_000956235.1 Wasmannia auropunctata
TTAAAAATACTTTTGTGCACCTGCGGCAAAGTATCAATATTATCAGGGTATCCTAAGCATCTTTACTATACCGTCGCGAGTCTCGCATAATCCGGTTAGTGCGCGCGGGATCGTTCGCAAGAGGATCGTGGCTCTATTAATTAACAATGGCGATTAACGAAATGAGCACCGCCGACACCGGTGCAATAGTATCGAGCGCGCCTTCGCAGTCGCCGCGTTCCACAATGAACCGCGATCTCTTCGTAGAGATATACTGTATCGATGTGTAAAATTAGTGCTAACGGTGTTTTTCGAGCTGATTGCCTTGATCTAAGCTTGCCGAGGGTTGAATCGCAGCTGACCTTAGAGCTTACTACGAAGCGCCGTTTCACGTTCGTTTCCTAGTGCCTTGTAATTACACAGCGTGTTCGATACTTGACGATCATTCTCGGCGCGAGAGAACGTATCTCTTGTGTGGCGACCAATCGAGATTTAATTATGTTATGACAGAGGCGGCGCGCGGACGTATGAAATAATTACGCCGCTTCGCTATCTCGTAAAGGTAAACGCGGCGACCGGTCTTTTCTCTCTCTCTCTCTCTCTCTCACAGACCGCAATGGTCCGCAATCAAAACGGCGGGGGTATACCGTCTGACGCGATGTGCGGGTAGTTCGGGCATGGACTAGCGCGTACTCGGAAAAGCGGTCGGCCTCACGTATCGATCGGCGTCGTGTGGTCACGACGGATGAATTTCGTATGGTCTCGGCAAATGGTAAACAGCAAACGGCGGGGCTTAACTGCACCGCAAAGTTTCCACGTGCAGTGACCCGTATTCCCTATCTCTCTCTCGCCCTCTTTCTCCCCCAAGCACCGCGTCTCATTGTTTCCGTCTCTTTCTTGCACAATGCTCCTTTCTCT
>NW_012049858.1:0-439 GCF_000956235.1 Wasmannia auropunctata
TTATTTCTATCCTGTTCAATATTTACTTGATTTGAATAATTAAAAACAGAATTAAAAATCCTATCGAATATATCGGTTTTTGACAGATAATCCTCGCCGAGTAAACAGTCTTCTTCCATATTCATCACGAACATAGGCATTTCAAACGAAAATCTTCCTAAAGACATCTTCGCTAAAGTTTTAAACTCTACCGGCACCGGCTCTCCCGTGGGATATCTTAAATTACAATTCCCTAATTGCAACCTGTCCTTCTTGGGATCAACAAATTTACTATTTAAAATTGAGACATCCGAGCCCGTATCTATCTTAAACAAACAGGTCTTTCCATTTAATAATCTCGGATAACAAAAATTTCCTTTAGTAACACTAATTTTCCTAACCCTATAATTAATTTTTTTTTCTCTGATAATGGGGCTTGTCCTACCTCCGCCGAACCCGT
>NW_012049859.1:0-396 GCF_000956235.1 Wasmannia auropunctata
TGATTGATATTTAAACACCTCCTCAAGAAAACGAGGAATTTCCCTAGGAAAATTCCCTATACGAGAACAAATTTTTTTATTTCTATCCTGTTCAATATTTACTTGATTTGAATAATTAAAAACAGAATTAAAAATCCTATCGAATATATCGGTTTTTGACAGAAAATCCTCGCCGAGTAAACAGTCTTCTTCCATATTCATCACGAACATAGGCATTTCAAACGAAAATCTTCCTAAAGACATCTTCGCTAAAGTTTTAAACTCTACCGGCACCGGCTCTCTCGTGGGATATCTTAAATTACAATTCCCTAATTGCAACCTGTCCTTCTTGGGATCAACAAATTTACTATTTAAAATTGAGACATCCGAGCCCGTATCTATCTTAAACAAACAGGT
>NW_012049860.1:0-557 GCF_000956235.1 Wasmannia auropunctata
CAACAAGGACTCCAAGGACGAGAGACTACCGAGGCATACTCAGAGCAAGACGGGAGCACAGGTCACGTAATTACTCTTTCTTTTTCTTCCTTCACGGAGCCCTCTTACTGCTGTTCCCTTTTACAGAGTTTTCGGAACGAGCCGACGGCCCTGCCAGGAGCCCCAGTGGAACAAGGGCGCAGGAGAGCTGACACCATGGCTCGCTCCACATTTCGAGGGCCAGGAGCCCTCCCGGCGAGTCAACTTTGAAACTTCGCGCCCGTTATCACGGGGCCCGCATCTAACGCTACCCTCCTGCGGCGCAGGGGGTCGCGAAAGAGGGACTCACGTGACGGGAAGAGATAGCGGAAACCGGCAGATGGCCCCGCTACCAGCGTGCTCCCGGCGCTGTGAAGGACCGGCACTCGTGCCGTGATTGTCACCACTACCTGACGTGATTATTGTAAGGGACGCAGGATCCACTGCCGAGACTGAGTATCGAAAGTCTACGAGAGTTAAGAGTTGGAGAGCCTACAGTGAGACGAACGTCGCTAATTTTGTAAAGTCGCCAAGTTTCG
>NW_012049861.1:0-337 GCF_000956235.1 Wasmannia auropunctata
AAGTTGAACCATCTTTCACAACACAATTTACAACTAGTAGCAGCAGCTTACAACTGCGATTTACAACAATTCATAACCACTTATGTCTACGTTTACGCAATTGTAGACCGGGCTTTAGACCTTGCACCGACCGAAATAAGCAAGGGATAGCGACCGTTCGGAAGAGATTGTATTAAAGCGTCGTCTCACCGGCTCCAAGCAACAAGGACTCCAAGGACGAGAGACTACCGAGGCATACTCAGAGCAAGACGGGAGCACAGGTCACGTAATTACTCTTTCTTTTTCTTCCTTCACGGAGCCCTCTTACTGCTGTTCCCTTTTACAGAGTTTTCGGAAC
>NW_012049862.1:0-369 GCF_000956235.1 Wasmannia auropunctata
TATATATTTTGTTTATAAATATAAAGTTTGCATATAAAATATTTAATAAATATGAAGTTACAATTTTTACTAAAACTTAATTTTGTATATGCGAAATGGCATTTGAAATGAAGGAATTAAAAATAAATACTTGCCACATATGTACAATTAAGAAACATTCACATTTTTCTAAAAATCAAAAGATCGACACTATAAAAAAAAGTCAATATAAAGTCATTCTTTAGTCACTTGAAATCGAGATTTTAATCATGATGTAAAAAGTGACGTAAATTCGATCAATTTGACGTCAAATTAATATTATTTTGACTTTTCTGTTCTCCTTGGGAAGCAAGGGGACGGAAGTGCTTTATATAAGAAAGGTCGCTCAAG
>NW_012049863.1:0-547 GCF_000956235.1 Wasmannia auropunctata
TTTCATGATTGTTGTAATCATGGTGCGGTTTATTTGGAATCATTACCTCAACCTCCACAATTTATTCGTAGTTTATTTGAAGGTAATCATACAAAATCCAACAATTTTTTTCAACATATTCGTAGTTATAACGTTCATTTTCGTTTGCGTCATTTAATGCTAATTTAGTTAATTTTCAAAATAGACGACCAGATCCGTATTGTTTCAAGATACAAGGACAAATTTATTATCAAATAAATACAGCATTATATGCTGCTCAAAATGAAAATCCTTCTTATGGTCAACTTTTTATTATAGATTCTAATAAAGCAATAAATTATCGTCTCACTGAAAATTCAGATTTAGATTTTGAAATCATACAAAAGCTTGAACGTATAATGCGAGAATTTAATATATTTGCTCACTCTTATCAAATGATGGGCGAAGAATTAGAAAATCAACGGCAATTAGAAATAGAATCTGGAGAATTGTTGCCAGAATTACAATTATTATTTACATTAAGACCAGACATGGATCGACGTCGATATAATGCTCAAAGAACTAATGA
>NW_012049864.1:0-897 GCF_000956235.1 Wasmannia auropunctata
ATCAATCGCTGGTTGGCTGGTCTCATCAAGATTTTTGCGACTAATTGAGTCTACAATTAAAAAAATTAAGCATTAAATTCATAGAACATTAATTTATAAAATGTTAATATATAACAATCCAAACAATTAATTATTAAAACAAAAAAACAGTATCTCACCATTATTGGAAAGGGACTCATAAGAATTGCCAGAGTTTTTAGCATTATCTTCACAAAAAAAATCAGAAGTAAAATTATGTTTTTGTAGGGAGCTTGTTGCTCGAGGGTCCATCTCCTCAAAATCAGTACTGTTATTCTCTGCAAAACAAGACATGGGATTTTTGCATTTGAGTTGCTCTAAAAGTAATTGGTATATTTAACTACAATTATTAACTTACCATCTTTTTCATTACAAGAGTATTTAAAATCGAATTTGAAGGACTTTCAATATTTTCCAACAGACTCGAGGCAAGCAAACAGTTATTGTTTTTTAATTTTTTATTTGTGTCAGCAATTCTAAGAACAGGTCGTGGAGATTTGTCTGTTATTACTGTAAATAAATGAATAAAAAATGATTAATGATAATATAAAAGAAATAACATTAACAGACACTCTCTTATTTTTTGAATACCTTTATCCATTTTCTCTTTATTTTCTTTTCTATTTTTATGTAAACTGACATCGGAATGTTTTTTTGCAGGCTTTTGAAACTTTCCTACAATCCCTGCAACAAATTAAATTTAATTTACTTTATACAATTCATATAATAATAAAAATACTTATATTGCAAGAAATCATAATTTCCATTACCTTTATCACTTCTGTCCTTACCCTGGCTGGATTGCTTTTTAGTGCTGATGTTGGATTTTGAAATATTTTTGAGAGATGGTCTGCTACCCTGATTTAATTCTTTTTTGCT
>NW_012049865.1:0-414 GCF_000956235.1 Wasmannia auropunctata
TCAACAGTCGTTTGGAGCTTTGTGTTTGTTTTTTCAAGTATGCAGATTTTTTTGATACTGCAGTTTCATAACCTCTGTAAAGTAACAAATCAAATTCAAAAGGATTTATATTTGAAAGAATTATATACTTAATTTGAAATAAAAGAATATTATTTACGAATAAGTGAAAGTTTATCAATTTGCTTGGCAAACATAGGTTTGCTAACAACTGTTTTGTTAATGGTTTCATTCGTCTGATGAATCCTGCTCATGTAAATCATTCATCGAATCAATCGCTGATTGGCTGGTCTCATCAAGATTTTTGCGACTAATTGAGTCTACAATTAAAAAAAATTAATCATTAAATTCATAGAACATTAATTTATAAAATGTTAATATATAACAATCCAAACAATTAATTATTAAAACAAAAAA
>NW_012049866.1:0-304 GCF_000956235.1 Wasmannia auropunctata
AGTCGCAGCTGCCCAAGATCCGGGCCATCACGTCGGTGCAGCGCAACCCGGTTATTCAGGCTTGGTTGAGAGAGCTTTTCGGCGGCGAGGACGAGGAGAACTCCCCCACGGAGGAATAGACGACATCGACCGGCGACAGCCTTCGCACCTTTCGGCGCGGGCACCTTCGGGTGCCACCCGACTTACTTCCTACCTCCTCCCTGGAGTCAATCCATCTCAACCAAATATTTACACTGACATTCCTACCCTTGTATGTATATCCTAACAATATATTCAACGTGTTATCCTCATACGGAGTCATTTG
>NW_012049867.1:0-616 GCF_000956235.1 Wasmannia auropunctata
TCGAGAGAGTAGAGAAACAGACGAGAAAGTCGCGAGAGAAACGAGAAAGCCAGGAGAGAGACGAGGGACAAGATTGAAAAAAGGGACAAGATTGAAATTTTGCGAAGAAGAAGACGACGATAACGATATAGCAGACCAAAGAGACCATAAAACATTGAAATTTTAACGAAAATTTAGCGAAGAAAAAGACGGCGACAACAAAGGCGGCAAAATTATAAATTATAGACGAAGGGGACAAGATTGAAAAATTTTGCGAAGAAGAAGACGACGACGACGACGACGACGACGACGACGACGACGACGACGACGACGTATCTGAATGACATAAAATCGGGTAAAAAAATGCATACACCTTATGCGCTTGTGCATCAAATGCACTTATGGACATCGCTATTACAGCATTGTGATTGGAAAAATATAGACTTTTTCACAAAATAGGCATTTACCGATAATATTCATATAATTAAAAGAAATAATAATTTATTGTCTATAGAAACGTTATCCGTCCGGTAAAGGATACACTGTAGCGTCTCTGTAAGTACAAAAATATTTCCTGACCGTTATGTAGCAAAAAATAATACTTGGGCGGGAGACGCTACCGCGTCTCCTGATTATT
>NW_012049868.1:0-894 GCF_000956235.1 Wasmannia auropunctata
CCGTAATCTCGATTATTGTTTTAATTTCCGAATTATTTATGCCTTGAACTCTCGACGCGCTATGAATCTTAATTATAACATGTAGACATAAACTTAGTTAGGCCAATAATAACTATTTGATTGTAACCTTGTTTAACATTTCGAAATGAAATTAAAAGCCTACCAAACGCATTCAATTAATATGTCATACTATGAATTATGTTAATCTAGATTCTAATAAACTCAATTGTTAAGTTTAAATGCAACTCTTTTTATTTTAATTAACGACCTCACACCCGCCTCACAGCTCATTCCGCCCCGGAAAATCGCACAGGTCCGATCCCAAGTCATAGGGATTAAGTTCCCTGACTAAAATAGGACCGACGATCGCGCTGGTTCCATAAAACGAAGTAATAGTGTCCTTCTAAGGACATTGACTCGTTTTCGAACTCTTGCAAAAGGCGCCTTCGACTCGCATCGTCCGCCTCGGCGCGTACCTGCGAGACAGCTCGTCTAGTTGCGTCATTCCTTACCCCTTCCACTTCCAGTCCCATCTCCTTTGCACACGGGATTTACTCTCACACTCAAACTTCCGAATTAAATATCCTGGGGTCCGGACGTAACAATAGGATAAGATCGGAAATTTTTGATGAGACAAAAGGAAGGATATTAAAAAAATTATGGAAAGGAAGGGAGAAACAGATAAGAGTAAGAGAGAAAAAGAGAAATGAAGAAAAGGAGTGAGAGGAAATAGGCTAAAAATAGGAATGAAGAAGGAGAGGAAAGTGAAATAGAAAAGAGAGTGTAAAGTAAAAGAGTAAGTGAAGAATAGGTATAGATAGATAGAGGTAAAGGATAGGAGACTGTAATAGAAATAGTGTAACAAAAAGAAGGCTGTGAGCTCAAAGCGCCGAG
>NW_012049869.1:0-387 GCF_000956235.1 Wasmannia auropunctata
TCTTCAATAAAATGTACATGTGTATATACACATAGATTTATTTATCCGCTCATAATGTTTGTTATCTTAGTAATCTCCGATATTCACTCCCTCGCTCATCCTCTTATATTCAAATCAATGTAACCGTAATCTCGATTATTGTTTTAATTTCCGAATTATTTATGCCTTGAACTCTCGACGCGCTATGAATCTTAATTATAACATTTAGACATAAACTTAGTTAGGCCAATAATAACTATTTGATTGTAACCTTGTTTAACATTTCGAAATGAAATTAAAAGCCTACCAAACGCATTCAATTAATATGTCATACTATGAATTATGTTAATCTAGATTCTAATAAACTCAATTGTTAAGTTTAAATGCAACTCTTTTTATTTTAATTAA
>NW_012049870.1:0-491 GCF_000956235.1 Wasmannia auropunctata
TAATATGCAATGATGCAACTTTGCTGCAATATTGCTGCAAGCTTCTGTGCTGTATGGGATGTTATTCATACACGATATCACGATGCACTGATTCTAACATTCGTGTAGCGACACCATTTTATATTGCTGTGATTAGACGTAAACAGACTGTTTCCGCAATAAGTTATTTACACCGATTTGACTTGATCCCACGACATTCAAACTTTGCTTCGTAAGCGTTGTCTAGCCGTACGCGAGATAAACGATTCATAGTTATACATCCGCAGAATATTGCGGAAATAGATTCGCTTTTCATCGTTATCCCTTGTTAAATGCAAAAATGCGAGTAGAACGTGCTGCGTGAAGAATTGCTGCGTGCGCGCTGCGTAAACGAGCACGGATGGTGCGTATATAGGCGTTTATAATTATTTCTCGAAAATGATACTTCGGAAAACAACTTTGTCACACATGGTTGAATTTGTATTAAAATAACCTTTAATTTGGTAAAAAAA
>NW_012049871.1:0-446 GCF_000956235.1 Wasmannia auropunctata
TACATCGATTGTGCAACATTCTCGACATGGAGGATCGCGAGAGAATAGCGCAACAAATTGAAAAAACGAGTGATTCCATTCGCAAAAAATATCGCGCTTTGAAAACTGGTAGAATGGAAGAAGATATCGCGTTGGAGAGACACTTTAAGTCCATCATCGAGCCTTTAAAACGAATTGCTGAAAATATCGCCGACGATGAATTGGTCGAGAACGAATCGTTCTTTTCGGGAGTAGACGAAGGATGTATGAAACCAACACCCAAACGAAAAAAATCAAGCGCCTCGTTAGACAATTCTATACTTCCACTCCAGTTAAATCAATGCTGAAACGTTCGAAAACTGTGCCGTCTACTTTGAATGAAATGTCTGAAATATTACCATCACACGATGAATCATACGCTCCCTCCGTTGAAGAAATTTTCGAAATCGCCAATGAGACGCTCGTAA
>NW_012049872.1:0-434 GCF_000956235.1 Wasmannia auropunctata
ATTTCTGTAAATTGTGTCACAATTGCTGGCAACAAAAGTATGGATTTCTAGTGATAGACAAGGACAGTACACTTGTCAGTGGGCGATATAGAAAAGGATTTAATGACTTTGCGGTACTGTAACATGGTTAGTTGTTGTCGATACATCGATTGTGCAACATTCTCGACATGGAGGATCGCGAGAGAATAGCGCAACAAATTGAAAAAACGAGTGATTCCATTCGCAAAAAATATCGCGCTTTGAAAACTGGTAGAATGGAAGAAGATATCGCGTTGGAGAGACACTTTAAGCCCATCATCGAGCCTTTAAAACGAATTGCTGAAAATATCGCCGACGATGAATTGGTCGAGAACGAATCGTTCTTTTCGGGAGTAGACGAAGGATATATAAAACCAACACCGAAACGAAAAAAATCAAGCGCCTCGTTAGACAAA
>NW_012049873.1:0-338 GCF_000956235.1 Wasmannia auropunctata
TACCGAAGCATCTTTACGCGACAACGCGAATTTTTTGATCCTGTTCAAACAGGATGGTACAAATCTGAAACATGTGTACAACGATCATGTAAACACCGACATGTCTTACGAGGATTTCTGTAAATTGTGTCACAATTGCTGGCAGCAAAAGTATGGATTTCTAGTAATAGATAAGGACAGTGCACTTGCCAGTGGGCGATATAGAAAAGGATTTAATGACTTTGCGGTACTGTAACATGGTTAGTTGTTGTCGATACATCGATTGTGCAACATTCTCGACATGGAGGATTGCGAGAGAATAGCGCAACAAATTGAAAATACGAGCGATTCCATTCGCA
>NW_012049874.1:0-525 GCF_000956235.1 Wasmannia auropunctata
ATTGTTGATGCATTGTCCCAGTGAGAAACAATTTGTCGACCCGACGTCGATTCGACGTCGAAAAGTGGGTTCGAAATGAGATCGAAATTGACATCGACATCGATGTCTTTTTGACTCCCATGTCGACCTCCTGTCGATTCAAACTGCGAAATCGATTTGACATTGATCATAAATCAAAATCCTGCCCAAGGAGAACAGAAAGATCAAAATGACATAAAAATAAGATCAAATTTTAGTTTGTCAAAATGATGTCAAATTGCATAAATTTTTGATGCATTCTTGATCATTCCCTGAATGAGAAATGATCGCCAATTCGATATACTTATTTACGGAAATTCCTAAAGCGGTCACCCATGCAAGTCATGAACCTTCTGAAACGTGCTTAACCTTGTGATCGTCCGAGAACCAACGACATATATATATAGACCGAGCATTCTGTCCACAGCATGAAGCCGAAAGTTGGCAGAATACGACTGAGAGAGATAGCATTTGCGGGGAATGCTGTCTCATTTTATCTTATAGTAA
>NW_012049875.1:0-696 GCF_000956235.1 Wasmannia auropunctata
TATTCCTACAGAAACGTTATCCGTCCGGTAAAGGATACACTGTAGCGTCTCTGTAAGTACAAAAATATTTCCTGACCGTCATGTAGCGAAAAAATATACTTGGCGGGAGACGCTACCGCGTCTCCTAATATGTCGCACAGGAGCATATTTTAAGTGTGCATAAAATTGATAAAAATGGCTCCCACAAATTGGTCGAGGTCAGTTGACGTAATTGCACAGTACCCATTTGCATCAGCTCTGTACTGTGTACTGGGTGGCACTCTGATGCAGACTAGCCGAAATCGCTATAAGATCAGTTGGAAACAATTTTTTTTGTTTTTTATACCGATCTTTCCGTACATACAATACCGATTTTCTATTTGTTTCATATTAAAAATAGCAGCATCCTTGAATCATTGAGTTATGCAGATATATATTGTCACGCGCTCGGCGAGGTTCGAGGTTCGCGCGAGCGCGGATCAAAAACGGAAAGAGGGAAATCGTGAACGATTTCGGGAAGAAAGATGTTAGCCCTCGGAATTCTGTCCCTCCGGCGATCGACACGGGGAGCGACGCGAGAATGGGGCGCCAGACGTGCTCGATGGCAACGTCACTCACGAAACTCACAACTAGCGCGATAATGCGAAAAATACTCTCGCGCGCGACGATACTTAAAACTCCACGGACGAACGCCACTCCCAAGGTCGATCGCACGAG
>NW_012049876.1:0-1919 GCF_000956235.1 Wasmannia auropunctata
ATGTCATGTTTTATTTTATTTTATTTTTTATTTAATTTGATTTATATTTTATATAATTTATATATATACTTTTTATTTTATTTTATTGAAAAAATAAATCGTATAACATCACTAAGATCGACGGCGACTACGTAGACATTCACTTCTTCGACGGCAGACAACACGTAGACATTCGTACTTAGTTTCTCGACGGCGAACACATAGACATACATTTTCTCTATGGCGACCACGTAGACATTCATTTCTTCGATGGTAAAGACCTAGAAAATGTGTAGACATTTAGTTTCTCGACGACGACCACGTAGACATTCACTTCCTCGACAGCGAAGACTTGGACGACACCTAAACACTTAGTTCTTTGATGGCAAAGATCTAGACAACACCAAACACTTAGTTTCTCGATGGCGAATACTTAGACACTCATTTCATCGACGACGACCAAGTAGACATTCACTTCCTTGACGGCGAAGATTTAGACAACATCTAGACACTTAGTTCCTCGACGACGAACACGTAGACATTCATTTCCTCGACAACAAAGACCTAGGTGATACCTAGATATTTAGTTCCTTGACGACAATCACGTAGACAATTATTTCCTCGACGGCGAAGACTTGGACGACACCTAAACACTTAGTTCTTTGATGGCAAAGATCTAGACAACGCCAAATACTTAGTTACTTGACGGTGAACACTTAGACACTCATTTCATTGACGACGACCACGTAGACATTCATTTCCTTGACGGCGAAGATCTAGACAACACCTAGACATTCATTTCCTTGACAGCAACCACGTAGATATTTACTTCCTCGATGCCGAAGACCTAGACAACACCTAAACACTTAGTTCTTTGATGGCAAAGACCTAGACAACACCAAACACTTAGTTCCTTGACGGCAAACACTTAAACACTCATTTCATCGACGACGACCACGTAGACATTCATTTCCTCGACGGCAACCACGTAGATATTCACTTCCTCGATGCCGAAGACCTAGACAATACCTAGACACTTAGTTCCTCGACGGCGAATACGTAGATACTTCCCCGACAGCGAAGACCTAGACGATTCCTCGACATTTACTTTATTGACGGCGAAGACCTAGAAATACGACACCTGAAATACTTAGTTTCTCGACGCAAACACTTAGACTCTCACTTCCTCGACGGCGAAGACCTAGACAACATCAGAAACTTAATTCCTCAACGGCGAACACGTAGACACTCACTTCATCGACGGAGACCGTGTAGACATTCATTTCCTCGACCGCGATGACCTAGATGACACCTAGACATTTAGTTCTTCGACGACAAACACGTAGACACTCACTTCCTCGACGACGACCACAAGAGAGTTGTGAGAGAGACGAGAGAGTAGAGAAACAGACGAGAAAGTCGTGAGAGAAACGGGAAAACCAGGAGAGAGACAAGGGACAAGATTGAAATTTTGCGAAAAAGAAGACGACAACGGCGATATAATAGACCAAAGAGACCATACAACATTGAAATTTTTACGAAAATTTAGCGAAGAAAAAGACGGCGACAACAAAGGCAGCCAAATTATAAATTATGGACGAAAGGGGACAAGATTGAAAAATTTTGCGAAGAAGACGACGACGACGACGACGACGACAACGACGACGACGACGACGACGACGACGTATTTGAATGACATAATATCGGGCAAAAAAATGCGTACACTTTATGCGCTTATGCATCAAATGCACTTATGGACATCGCTATTACAGCATTGTGATTGGAAAAATATAGATTTTTTAACAAAATAGGCATTTACCGATAACATCCATTTAATTAAAAGATATAACAATTTATTCCTACAGAAACGTTATCCGTCCGGTAAAGGATACACTGTAGCGTCTCTGTAAGTACAAAAATATTTTCTGACCGTCATGTAG
>NW_012049877.1:0-317 GCF_000956235.1 Wasmannia auropunctata
TCTCTTGATGACACTGATAATCCAATTGTCATGTTTATTCTGCTGCAAGAAGAGGAGAAAAATGAAATCAAATATACTAAGACTGGTATTTAGAGTCGAATCTAACATTAAAAATCGTCTTAAATTAATTTGTGATGATACTATAGTAAAGTATCATAAAGCTTTAATCGTAGTATATAGCGACTTCAATATTGCATTTCTTTAATACTTTGTTCTCTCTCAGCAGAGGTTCTTATAAAATAATTTCTTGTAAAATAATGAGCAAGCATTTCTCATTCCTCTTTAAAAATTTAATTAATAAATTTGGATTTCTCATA
>NW_012049878.1:0-507 GCF_000956235.1 Wasmannia auropunctata
TATTATCTTTTTCATCTTCATTAATAATATAACCGTCCTAGTAATAATTCTTTTAAACACATTATTCATTGCATAATATTTTAAATTAAAACAAAAATTTGCAAATTAATACCTTTTAATTTAAATTTCATTTTTATATAGATATAAATAGTATTAATTGCTGTAGGCAAATTTCAAGCTTACGATATATATAAATATTTTGGTAATTACAAACAATATGAACAAATAACACCTATAATATATTGATCTTAAAAAAATTACTGCACCCGTGGCTTTATTTTACGTTTACAACGTTTCGACCTGTATTAGGTCATTCTCAATGTTAAATTGATAAAATAATACAAAATTTGAATATACATACGAAAATTTTGTCATAAATACAAAAGTTCAAAATACAAATAAATCATGAGATGGCGAGAAAATTATAGGCTCCGTAGTCAGAAGGCGACAAAACAAGGAAAATCAGGTTTGCGATGGCCAAGGGATTATCATGACTTCCTTTGCTTT
>NW_012049879.1:0-733 GCF_000956235.1 Wasmannia auropunctata
TTGACATCGTTTTGAACCGCCGTGAACGTGTTTTGGATTCGTCTATCAAAATTTATCGTTCCTAAAAATTTTTAATTATTAATAACTTTTAAACTAAGGGTGTGCAAACGAAAAACCGGCCTGTTTCGTAACGTGCAAACGCAAATCTATCGATTGACATCGTTTTGAACTGCCGTGAACGAGTTTTGAATTTATCTTCCATAATTAATTGTTCCCGATTCTTTAATTGTTAATAACTTTTAAACTAAGGGTGTGCAAACGAAAAATCAATGTGTTTCGAAATGTGCAAACGAAAACCTATCGATTGAGGTTATTTTGAAGTTAATTCGCTTGTGGTTGGAAGGCTATCGTGAAGTTGGCCCCCCCAAAATTGTTTTTTTAATAACTTTTGAACTAAGAATGTGCAAACGAAAAATCAAAATGTGCATACATGTGCAAACGATGTGCAATCGAATGAGCTATAGAAAGTTTTTTTTTTTTTAATTTGGGGGGCTAACTTCACACAGGTCACGCCATCTGAGTCCCGCACCGTATCCTGCACCCGCATGCACGAATCGTCCGCGCATCGAATCTTTCAAACTTTCCAGTCACGCGATACGAGCGATGACAGATTGTCTCACACCGATCGATAATCGCGGGTTTCGACTCTGTTCATCGAGCGAATCGATGAATTCGTCGACATGCTCTTCCCACGCGATAAAGTCTTTTCGCGTAATCAACCGGGTGGCTTGCT
>NW_012049880.1:0-466 GCF_000956235.1 Wasmannia auropunctata
TTAAAAATCATTACTATAAAACGGTGAATTTATTCATTTATTAACATTTCTACGACAAAAATCAGAATTCGCAATTTTCAAATGCAGTAACTATTTCATCAATTTTACAAACTCAACCATCCTTGAAAATGTAATTATTAATAACTTTTAAACTAAAGGTGTGCAAACCGGCCTGTTTCGTAATGTGCAAACGAAAATCTATCGATTGACATCGTTTTGAACCGCCGTGAACGTGTTTTGAATTTATCTTCCATAATTAATGGTTCCCGAAACTTTAATTATTAATAATTTTTAAACTAAGGGTGTGCAAACGAAAAACCGGCCTGTTTCGTAATGCGCAAACGAAAATCTATCGATTGACATAGTTTTGAACCGCCGTGAACGTGTTTTGGATTCGTCTATCAAAATTTATCGTTCCTAAAAATTTTTAATTGTTAATAACTTTTAAACTAAGGGTGTGCAAACA
>NW_012049881.1:0-487 GCF_000956235.1 Wasmannia auropunctata
TTCTGGATTATAAATATTAATTTGTGACATTAAACATCCTACAATAAATTAAATCGTTTATGCCATATACATATATTGATTAACATTGTCTTACGATGTTATGACAATACGTTCTTACAAGACATAATGTTTGCAATCTGATGTCATGAACAAACAAAAAGTACAGCTTCCAACCAACAAAATTCGACCAATATACAAAAAGGCAATTAAAAATCATTACTATAAAACGGTGAATTTATTCATTTATTAACATTTCTACGACAAAAATCAGAATTCGCAATTTTCAAATGCAGTAACTATTTCATCAATTTTACAAACTCAACCATCCTTGAAAATGTAATTATTAATAACTTTTAAACTAAAGGTGTGCAAACCGGCCTGTTTCGTAATGTGCAAACGAAAATCTATCGATTGACATCGTTTTGAACCGCCGTGAACGTGTTTTGAATTTATCTTCCATAATTAATGGTTCCCGAAACTTTAATTA
>NW_012049882.1:0-677 GCF_000956235.1 Wasmannia auropunctata
TAACAAAGCCGTATTAGTATCTTAAAACATTATTTGTAAATATTAGCCAAGGATTAGGAACAAGTGAATGGAGGAGCGCGCGCCGGCCCTGAGCGCCGCATGGATAAGAGCGATTATTCGTTAACTTTAACCAGCTCTCCTGCCAAAATTACTTGTCAGATCAAAATTTGCTAAAGGAAAAAGTTGTTCCTTTTAGCACAAAGTATAACGTCCTGTACTCCGAATGCGCCAATTCTGGGACACCCTGTATAGGTATCTAATAGAAATCCTTTAAGCAGAGACTGTTTATAATCCAGTAAGAAATTACCGTCAATTATTATTATAAGAGGTTGAATTGATGTCGAAATCATCTATAGTTATTGTTATTAAAAAGGGAAAATTACAAACGGAATTCATCACGTGTTGGACACCGCTGTTCGATGTTAATGATCGCCGAAGCGGTTTTTTGCGAATACGGAGTAAGGATGGATATACAGGGTGTCCAGTATAAGGGGTCACCCCTTTTTATTTTGTAAACTAATAGAGATAGACCTAATAAATATAATATCAAATTAAACGGCTCTAACTAAACTTTATTGTAAGCACAGTGATCACTTAGAAATATTATCTACGTTAAAGAGCGGAAAGACATGATTAATTTTTGCACGGTAAAGTGACAGATCGGAAGAGCACACGTC
>NW_012049883.1:0-381 GCF_000956235.1 Wasmannia auropunctata
TCTTAAAGATACTAATACGGCTCTGTTATAATTAGTTTACGACATTTTAAGATTGTGTTTAAGACAGTCTTAAATATTAATAATTGATAATAATTATATTTATGATTGATTCTTAATATTTAAGACTGCCTTAAAAACAGTCTTAAAATATTGTAAACTAATTATAACAAAGCCGTATTAGTATCTTAAGACATTACTTGTAAATATTAGCCAAGGATTAGGAACAAGTGAATGGAGGAGTGCGCGCCGGCCCTGAACGCCGCATGGACAAGAGCGATTATTCGTTAACTTTAACCAGCTCTCCTGCCAAAATTACTTGTCAGATCAAAATTTGCTAAAGGAAAAAGTTGTTCCTTTTAGCACAAAGTATCACGTCCTGTA
>NW_012049884.1:0-902 GCF_000956235.1 Wasmannia auropunctata
TAGCGCCTCTTGCGTCAGAAATTATAAAAGGACACTTTCCCCACCCCATAACTGGGCGACGATGATAATGACGTTTCTTAATTTTAAAGTCCCACATTTTGGATTTTGCATTGCAATATCTCTGCTCGTATGACACGTAGAAAAAAAATAAAAATACTTTCATTACACAAATCAAACCTAAAATGTCGTTTGATCCTACTTGAAACTTCATCGGTTCGACCATTATTGAGATCTTATAATCTTGGGTGCTCACAACGCGACGGCTCGCATGAAGAGATCCGGCATGGCTTGTTGGCATATGTATAATACTTGACATAAACTTGTTGACATATACTTGACATAAACACTTGACACCAAACCACTACCGCGCTTCTGGATAAAGTTAAAACAAAAGATGTACGTTCTGAATGAGAACATATTGGTAAAATTAATTTTTGAAAAAATCAATTTGTCACAAAGATTATATAAAGGTCATTGCTTTTTCTTTTAAATTAAATTATACACTGTTCAAAAAATTCTGGCATAGAAAAATTTAGGGTAAAAGTTGACCAGCTTTGGCTAATTATAACTTCGCGAAAAATCATTGTAGAATTATAACTCAAGTTCAAACCACACAGTAAGACAGACACAGTAAGACAGACGTATACATGGTGTCCCAAAATTGGCGCATTCGGAGTATAGGACGTAATAATTTGTGCTAAAAGGAACAACTTTTTCCTTTAGCAAATTTTGATCTGACAAATAATTTTGGCAGAAGAGTTGGTTAAAGTTAACGAATAATCGCTCTTGTCCATGCGGCGCTCAGGGCCGGCGCGCGCTCCTCCATTCACTTGTTCCTAATCCTTGGCTAATATTTACAAGTAATGTTTTAAGATACTAATACGGCTCTGTTATAATTAGTT
>NW_012049885.1:0-1161 GCF_000956235.1 Wasmannia auropunctata
CAGCAAAAATTGCGTCTGACAGTAAGTGCTGGATTTTCCAAGAGATGGCACTTCAATAAGTTAGATAAGGACATTCCACGTGTTTGAGTGAGACCAGAAGATATTGTAAGAAGTTCATTTAGAGATACCACTGACACTGAAGAGTCTGCTTTATCAACCTTGTACAAATTTGGCCGACCTTGCAGCATCCTCTTAACATTTATAAAAAAAATATTTTCATCTTTTTAATAACTTTATTGATCTGATCTATCACGGATATGTATTTATTAATATCGAGTAATTATGGATCATTCCGAAGTGTCTGCAGTTCTCAATCACAGAAGTCAAGCAGCGTTGACGGCAATCGTAGCTTGAATGGGTGACCGTTAGTTGAAAAAATGCGATTAAAATCGATTAAAAAAATGTAATCCATTTCGATTGAGATTTGTGTCCTGAAAAAAATATGCGTGCATTGAAATGTTGTATTAATTCTTACATTCGTCATAAATTCGAGTTTGATTTTGAAAATTTTTTCTTGTTCGATTAATTCTATATTACATTTAGAATAATAAAATATATATGAAATTTTATTATTAGTTGAACTATATAATTAATTTTGACATGATATATTCATATATCAATCAGTAAATTTTGGATCGACTAATAGCTTTTTTTGTACGAGCAATCGTCGAAGTTTGACTTGACATAGATTCTTATCACCTGATACTAATTCGTCTAAAGTGATTTATATCCGATTTGATTGATTTTAATTCTTTTTGATACCGTATTTTCAGTGCAGAAATCCCGATCGATTCGGATAACTTTTTTTATAATCGGTTTTAATCGAACATTTTCAGCAGGGTAGTGATCCTTTAATATGATTGATTCTTGCTTTTATTTAGATTTTCTAGATTTAAGTGCAGAAACCATTCGTAATAAAAAAAATCATTAAACACACACTGATCTGTTTTATCTTTTGTATCATCACATCAATCGATCAATATATACATCGATCGAAGCATGCGAGGCTGCAAGGTTAGAAATCCTAGCGCTCTAGCGCCTCTTGCGTCAGAAATTATAAAAGGACACTTTCCCCACCCCATAACTGGGCGACGATGATAATGACGTTTCTTAATTTTAAAGTCCCACATTTTGGATTTTGCATTGCAATATCTCTGCTCG
>NW_012049886.1:0-483 GCF_000956235.1 Wasmannia auropunctata
AACAAAAAGTCCTCTACCATTTTGCGATCTTCGCAATAGTTTTCGAGATATTAATATATAAAGCTTGTCGAATCTGAGCGCGCGGCGAGATACCCCCGCCCGCCGCGGACCGCGGTCACTTCCCCCGCGCGCCTAGTTGACGGCGCGTGGTGGGGGTAACTGATTGTCTAGCGCACGGCAATGGATTACTCCCACCACGCGCCGCCCACTAGGCGCGCGAGAGAGATGACTGCGATCCGCGGCGGGCGGGGGTATCTCGCCGCGCGCTCAGATTCGACGAGCTTTACATATTAATATCTCGAAAACTATTGCAAAGATCGCAAAATGGTAGAAGACTTTTTTGTTCAGTTTTGTCCACACTACCTCATCACAAGCGCTGTACCATTGAATATGAGACACCCTGTATATACTGCCGCAAAAATACATTTTTTTCCTACTGTTTTACCATCTCTTTGGATAATCAAACGCGGATAGTAACTATAA
>NW_012049887.1:0-2893 GCF_000956235.1 Wasmannia auropunctata
ATGGCCAATCATAAGATTGATTCATTCGGCAGCCATTTATAATATCGATAAATCAATCTAATGATTTTTCATTTGCGAGTCCAAATCCTTTGAGTATATAGTACATGGAGGTGGAATGCCTTTGTTCTCTATAAGCCGCAAGTGTGTTCAAGAGTGGCAAGGAGTGCGAGAGAGAAAAGTATACGAGTGATACCACGTGATACTTCGTCCTGTCGGTCCTGTCTGTCTGTCGAATGTCGACGCCATGCGCAGAGAGGACGAATACCCGTTTACCTTTCTCTCTCGCACACATCTTGGACACAGTTTTCGAACCAACATTCCCTCTCCATGTCTATATACTCAAAGGTCCAATTAGGACTCGTAACACCGGTCGCGCTTCTCTGATAATCTAAGACTCTACCCTAGTTGAGCGTACAAATTACTATAAATTGCAATCTAATGGATATCTGTTTTTCTACGCTTCCAATTGTAGCTCAAAAGGTCTTGTATTATTCGTGCAAGTAATCCGATGCGCGCGAGCTACTTATTTTGTACATATGCGAGCTACTGAACTTTTGTACCAATAAAATGTTTACGTTAGGTGACAGGTTATGATAGGTAATTTTTTAATATTTTTCATTTTTACTAAAAATTTATAGCTAGCGCGCTTACATTTTATGTCTATTTCAATCCTGTAAAAACGTTTTCGAATCCGTTCAGTCGTTTTGGAGTTATCCATTAGAATGCAAATGTCGGTATTCAGCGCATTCTCTTAATTATAAATCTGCAGACTGCATTTCTCGAAATCACTTTTATTATATATGAAAATGATATACTTCATTTTGGACACTCAAAAATATTTCACATATCAAGATATTTATTACTATTTAATAATATATTTTAAAATATAATGTATACTTATATTGTATATATTACATTGGGCATTTTAATTAATTAATTATATTTTTAATTAATTAATTATATCTTCTAAATCATTCAAAAACACAGTTTATGTATTTGCACGATCTAAATATTATTCAGACTTAATTATTTTGATTTTATTTAAATATTACTTTCTAAATTAGCTCGTTTGAAAATAACAAAATTTAGATACATTTTTGAATATTGATAATATACAGATCCGAGTTCGTTAGTTATGTGTGGAGATGCATGCAAATGGAATTGTATGTACGTACGCAAAAGATATTTTAGCAGAGAAAATCATTCTATTATACATTTATTTTTATAAATAAAATACATATGTGTACAAAAATATATTGATAACAATTAATATTTAAGCCAGCGTTTATATATAAAATTACAATCGCATTCCAAGAATGCAACTGTCAGAATCAACAGCAATCATTTTCATTGATCTTTAAAATATATGTCTACTGCAATAGCTATTAAAGAATGAGTTGAAATATTTAACAAGAGAACGTTCTCAAGTGTAAATCTTATAATAATGCCAAACCTATACAGATTTGTTAGTTAGATTATCAAAAAGTAAAATTTATTTATAAGCCCAACTCTTGCGATATAAGTATAAAAGAAATATCAAGTATATATCCTAATTTTTATTGATTATGGGCTGTTATTTTGTCAACTTTTACTTGTTAGCAAAATTAGTTTTGCTAAAAGTTTTTCTGGTTGTATTAATACTTTGAAATTTGTAACTTGTCGATGTAAATGATGAAATAATGACTTACCCATTAAATATGTGGGTAAGTCTGCAACAATACGAAGATATTAAAATGTATAAAACTTCGCGAAAAAACTAAAAACTTTAGATAATAAAAAAGATATCTAATCTTTTATTCTCCAGTATTTGATATGTTAGATTAGATTTTATTAAATATTTGTATCTTAATTTTTTATTTATTATTTTATTATTTAATTTATTATAAGTATTAATAAAAAATTATAATCTCTAATTATTAAAAAAATCTCTAATAAAATTAGAGATTTTTTTTATGTTCTAATATACGCATGTCCGCTCTATTGATTTCACTATTTTCATCGATATAAGTTATAAATTTCAAAGTATTAATACAATCAGAAAAACTATACATTTTGCTAAAAAACACGAATTGACCGAATAACATAGCCAATAATCAGTAAAAATTCGGAGATACTTCTTTTTGTTTATATTGTAAAGATCTATAAATGATGAATTTTACTTTCTGATAATCCAAGTATAGATATGTATAGGTTTGGAATTATTATGAGATTTACACTTGAGAACGTTTCCTTGTAAGATATTAACAGGTATTGGTCAGTGCAAAGTTTGTGCCTGATTTATAAAATCTCATTTTCTTTAAACGCTGAAACGCGTTGAACAATCAATGTTCAGGGTCTCAGCAACCTCTTCCGTCGAAATGCGTGCATTGTTTGCTATCAATACGCGCAGAATGTTGTCATCGATATGAGAAGGACGCCCAGAATGATTCCCAGATCTGCCAAATCTGTTCGGACAAATAACGACAAATACTTGCTACAAGTTTTGGCGTCAAAAACCGTACAAATTTGCAACAAAGTTTGTTTTATCAAATGTTGTCAACAAATTGCTAGCAAATATGCAGCAAGGCATGTATACACAACTTGAAGCCAAATTGACGCCATATACCAAGCAAAGCTTGGTAATAACCATGAATATATTCATACTTCATGGTAATAACATGACAAATTAACGCCAAATTTCGAGTAAACCTTGGCGTCAAAACCTAACGCCAAATATCGAGAAAACCTTAGCAACAAAACCTGGCGTCAAATTGACGTCAATTAATGACCGAGCAAAGCTTACAATTAGTAATACTACGACGCCAAATATCGAGCAAATTTTGACGACAAAACATGATGCCAAATTGACGTCAAATATCGAGCGAACCTTAGTGACAAAACCTGACGCCAAATT
>NW_012049888.1:0-592 GCF_000956235.1 Wasmannia auropunctata
ATTGATATAAAAATAAATTGTATTTATTATTTTAAAATATTTTTATTTCAGAATTTTACCCTACAAATCATTGAAATGCCTAACAGACTTCTTAGATTCCGGTGTTTATCCAGATGATTAAAAGATAAT
The DNA here is from genome assembly GCF_000956235.1 of Wasmannia auropunctata. Taxonomy (NCBI): domain Eukaryota; kingdom Metazoa; phylum Arthropoda; class Insecta; order Hymenoptera; family Formicidae; genus Wasmannia; species Wasmannia auropunctata. Next base: position 130 of record NW_012049888.1, read on the forward strand.
CAAATAATTTACAATTTATGATTTAGCTTATTATTACATCACAAAATACGAGGGTCATTTGAAAAGTTTCCGGTCTTATCAACATAAAGTAACTGTAGAAAAAAATTTCTTTCGCCGTCCGATAGATAGCTTTGACATATGTAAACCGTAAAAATTTAAAGTCATTCTGATCATTACTCTGTCTATGGCAACTCTCCAAAGTTGACATTGTCTGTCAACAATGGAGAAAATCGAGTATCGCGCAGTGATAAAATTCCTTCATTTGAAAGGGAAAAAGACTCCGGAAATAAAAGATGAGTTAGACTCTGTATACGGTGAAGCCTCCCCTTCATTTACAACGATCAAGCATTGGGTGGCCGAGTACAAACGTGGTCGTACGAGCATTTTAGACGAGGAACGTTCTGGGCGCCCGAAAATCGCTACAACTGACAAAATGATCAATTTTGTGCATCAAACTGTGATG
>NW_012049889.1:0-300 GCF_000956235.1 Wasmannia auropunctata
TCTGACCACTGCTGTACTATGATGTATTATTATTTTTATATCTATTATAAATATATAATTTTTATTTTGATTTTTTAGACAATTATTTGATACTTATAATAAAATTATTGATATAATTTTTTTATATAAAGTCATTGATATAAAAATAAATTGTATTTATTATTTTAAAATATTTTTATTTCAGAATTTTACCCTACAAATCATTGAAATGCCTAACAGACTTCTTAGATTCCGGTGTTTATCCAGATGATTAAAAGATAATCAAATAATTTACAATTTATGATTTAGCTTATTATTACA
>NW_012049890.1:0-478 GCF_000956235.1 Wasmannia auropunctata
TATCCATATAGGTTTCACTGTATTTATGATGATTAATAAAATGTTTACAACAATTATTAAAGTAATTATTATAGATATAATTCAATTTTGTTTACCGATATAGGTTTCCATGGTTAATGGAAGAACTTTCACCGCGGCTAGCAGCTTTGTTAATAATTGATGCACAAAGACGAAACTATGAAAATAAAAGCATACCTTCATATTGGTTGTACTTTTTAAACGTAATGAGGTAGGTAAATCATGCTAATAAAATTTAATCATAATATACATAATGTATTTTCAAATATATGGCAATAGGTCGGAAAACAATTCTGTAAATATATTACTAATTCTGAGCACTGCTGTACTATGATGTATTATTATTTTTATATCTATTATAAATATATAATTTTTATTTTGATTTTTTAGACAATTATTTGATACTTATAATAAAATTATTAATATAATTTTTTTATATAAAGTCATTGATATAAAAATA
>NW_012049891.1:0-1046 GCF_000956235.1 Wasmannia auropunctata
TCGTGATACACAAAATAACTCAATGAAATTTATCAATTTTGGAAATATAACTGCATTAGCTTGCCGTTTGTTCTTTGAATACGATTTGAACAAGCATGTAACTAAACTTTTGTTATTTACAAAGGAACTATTTTCAGACATTACGAGCATTCTTGCCAAGTATGATAGAAAAAAATCACGGTCATGTCGTAGCAATTTCATCAATACTAGGATTTTTTGGAGCCCTTATGGAACAACCTATTGCCCTTCGAAAAGCGCAATCAAAAGTAATTTATCTCATATTTAACAATATTACGACATAAATAATAAAATATTATACTATAAAGGAATATAAACTATACTAATGAAGATAAATGAACATTTATATACGTATACACTTACATACAAACACATACACAAATTAAGAAAAAAAAATACATTTATTATACATAATTATACGTAGCAGCACGCTGATAGCATAACATGTTATTATATATAATTACATATTTTGCTTTCTTACATATTTTGATGTATGTATCGTAGCAATGATGGAAACTGTATCTGAAGAATTACGTGCATTAAGTAACGGAAAATCATCAGTTAAATTCACCACTATTTATCCGGGCCTAGTACTTACCGGAATAGTAAAGAAGCCAAAGCTTAGGTAAAAGTTAGTCGGGAGAGTTTGTAACAAATCTATTGAAACAAATTTACAATATCACACAATCAGTTTATTTCTTTTATTGTCATATTTGGCCAAATGACATTTTTATTTTAATAATATTGTCCTATTTATTGTAAAAAGTCTTTTTGTACATTACCGTTATTTAATTAATAAGATATTTATGGCGTTTATTAGTGAGATAATTCAATTTTATTTATCCATATAGGTTTCACTGTATTTATGATGATTAATAAAATGTTTACAACAATTATTAAAGTAATTATTATAGATATAATTCAATTTTGTTTACCGATATAGGTTTCCATGGTTAATGGAAGAACTTTCACCGCGGCTAGCAGCTTCGTTAATAATTGATGCACAAAGACGAAACTACGAAAATAAA
>NW_012049892.1:0-1125 GCF_000956235.1 Wasmannia auropunctata
AGTTTATATAATTTGATAAATTCCAGGTCCTCTTTTCAGGACTGTCCTGGAAGTATGGAAAATAATATAATTTGATGAATTCCAAGACCGTCCTGGAAATATGGAAAATAATATAATTTGATGAATTCCAGGACTTTCTGTCATTTTAATAATAATGGGTACGGTTAAGACAATGCTCCAAATATTTTGAAGCATTTTCTGATTGGTCAATTTATAAAATTCTTTATTTTGATTGATCAATCAAATGTTTCAAAGCATTTGTAATATTGTCTTGACCGTACCTAATATGTCCTAAAAGTTTCGGGACAGTCAAATATTAAGAAAAAAGGTACTGTTATGAAAAATTGAATAAAACGATTATTCTTAGTTTTTCCAATAAAAAGTTTCTTAGAGAAAGAAATATAAAGATCATTCTTTACCTATCCTACTTGTAAATCTGGTATACACAAATTTAAGAAAAAAATTTTTAAATACATTAAATTAAGCTTGATTTGTAACCGTTTGTATCTTAAAAGGTTCAAAATTGTAAAGGGTTATAAAAAATGCTAACACCCCACTTCGGGATATTTTAAATCAGCAAGCGGGTGTTGTTTTGGAATCATTTGTACCTGTTTGTACCACTATCTGTTTTGTTTGTAAGGAGTGATAGAATTTTTAATTTAGGGTAAGAGCTAATTTGGCATTTTTTAAGATATTTTAAATTTGTAAACAAATACTGTTTCGGATTCGTTTGTATTCGTTTGTACTATTATTCATTTTATTTGTATACTTAAAAAGGTAATTGTGCCAAATTTTCAAAATAAAAGTAAGAGCTAACTTTGACATTTCTAAAGATATTTTAAATTCGCAAGCGAGTACTTTTTCCGAGTTATCTGTACTTGAAATTACAAATAAAACGGATAGTGGTACAAATAAATACGAGTTTAAGTACTTATTAAAAATTTATGTTTAATAAATACATAACTATGTGGAAATATTGGATAATATATAGTTATTTTAATTTCATATATTTATTAAAAATTTATACACAATAACTGTATTAAAAACACGTTACTTAAAAATACATTATATTATACATATTATAAATACGTTATTTTTATAATATTGTATTTTTAAATATATAGT
>NW_012049893.1:0-426 GCF_000956235.1 Wasmannia auropunctata
GCCGATAAAATCATAGGCATAGAGAATGGAAGTGGTTCGAGTCAGAGCTACATCAGACATAATTGTCAATAAATTGTGGCGCGTGGCCGTGCTATATCCACAAAGTGGATGGAGAATATGTATATATCATTTTATATATATGTATATATATGTGTCATGAGATAAATTCCAGGACTATTTTAAATGTTTACTGATTAATTCCAGGACCTTTTGTAACTTTGAGGTCAGACCTGGAATTTTTTTATGTCATAAGTTTACATCCAGGACGGTCCTGGAAAATGCAGTTTATATAATTCGATAAATTCCAGGTCCCCTTTTCAGGACTGTCCTGGAAGTATGGAAAATAATATAATTTGATGAATTCCAAGACCGTCCTGGAAATATGGAAAATAATATAATTTGATGAATTCCAGGACTTTCTGTCAT
>NW_012049894.1:0-498 GCF_000956235.1 Wasmannia auropunctata
TTAGATACAGAGATTTTTTAATAGAAGATTAATCTCTGAGATGCTGCACATTACTTTACAGAATGAAAGTCTCAATTTACAAACGGATATCGAGTTCTTACATCACAGTTACGCTTCGATCATAAAGAAATTTAAATAAAGAGATGGTTGACATTTTTTCGTTTGACTTTGCTTAGGATATACGTGTCTGTTCTTGTTTTGGTTAAGGGTAATGACATCACGAATTTGTTTAAAACACGAACGCTCTTAAGTTGGTCACGGCTGTGACAACACGCGACTCTCTGCGCATTTATTTTAAGGATTGTGAGTGCCAATTTTACATCGATTTTGACTTGTTTCGTAATGGTGAGTAGAGGGATCCGGAATAGTTCACATAAAGTTTTTAAGTGCAATTTTCAATAAGATCATTCTCATAGATAAATCTTGCATTCAATTTTGGAACTGAAGGCCTATCTCATACATTGCGGAACATATTTCTGACAATTACGAACGGAATAT
>NW_012049895.1:0-425 GCF_000956235.1 Wasmannia auropunctata
AGCTTATGTCGGACAAACGAAGATACAGCTAAAAACTAGGATCTCTGAACATAGAAATGATATCAATCATAAGAATCCACATTCAGTTATCACTGAACATAGGCTGCATCTAGGTCATGAAATAGATTGGGAGAAAGTCGAAGTGTTAGATACAGAGATTTTTTAATAGAAGATTAATCTCTGAGATGCTGCACATTACTTTACAGAATGAAAGTCTCAATTTACAAACGGATATCGAGTTCTTACATCACAGTTACGCTTCGATCATAAAGAAATTTAATAAAGAGATGGTTGACATTTTTTCGTTTGACTTTGCTTAGGATATACGTATCTGTTCTTGTTTGGTTAAGGGTAATGACATCACGAATTTGTTTAAAACACGAACACTCTTAAGTTGGTCGCGGCTGTGACAACACGCGACTCTC
>NW_012049896.1:0-329 GCF_000956235.1 Wasmannia auropunctata
CGTGTGCTCTTCCGATCTCATGTCTTCGTACGACCCGTCGAAACCGTCGTCGTACGAACCTAGTACCTAATGTACTACGACGTGAACAATTTGTACGGCTGGGCGATGTGTCAGCCGTTGCCCTACGCCGACTTTCGGTGGGTCGACGATGCCGAGAACTTTGACTGGGGCGCGATCGCTTCGGATTCGCCCACGGGGTATATACCAGAGGTCGATCTAGAGTCGTAGATCCTCAATACCTACACGACCGGTACACTGACCTATCTTTCTGCCCGACGCGTGATAAAGCCGTCCGGCACGCGGCACTATAAGCTCCTCGCGACGCTCAA
>NW_012049897.1:0-405 GCF_000956235.1 Wasmannia auropunctata
CTTTCAAAAGAGTGAATCTTTACCTTTAATTTGCTTTTTTTTTGAGCGTTGTACGATTTTTTTTCACCGAGTTATTCAACATTAAAGCAAAAATGGTCCTTTCTGCTTCAATGTAGAATAACTCGGTGAAAAAAAATCGTACAACGCTCAACAAAAAAGCAAATTGAAGGTAAAGATTCACTCTTTCGAAAGCAGTAAACTGCATTTGTGTGCGATTTCTAGTTTATGCCATAAAACCTTTTAAATTTAGTACACATTTTTAGAGATTTGACGCATTTTCATTTGGACCTATGTAATTCCATAAAAAATAATAGGATCCTTTTCTAAAGTGTCGATCTGAAAAGTAGAGATTTCAAGCTGTAAAATGCTTTTTTGAAACTGAGTCGACAAGGCACACAGGGGATA
>NW_012049898.1:0-399 GCF_000956235.1 Wasmannia auropunctata
TTCATGGAATTACATGGATAGAAAGGGAGACCCGACGAATCTCAAAATTTTTTACGAACTTTGACAAGTTCCACGGCGCGAATAAAAATTCGCATGCAAATGCAGTTTACAGCTTTCGAAAGAGTGAATCTTTACCTTTAATTTGCTTTTTTTTTGTAGCGTTGTACGATTTTTTTTCACCGAGTTATTCAACATTAAAGCAAAAATGGTCCTTTTTGCTTCAATGTAGAATAACTCGGTGAAAAAAAATCGTACAACGCTCAACAAAAAAGCAAATTGAAGGTAAAGATTCACTCTTTCGAAAGCAGTAAACTGCATTTGTGTGCGATTTCTAGTTTATGCCATAAAACCTTTTAAATTTAGTACACATTTTTAGAGATTTGACGCAATTTTCATTTA
>NW_012049899.1:0-533 GCF_000956235.1 Wasmannia auropunctata
TCGAAGAAATTCGCATTTGTCTGGTTGCAACATTAGGTTAGCCGATCTCAATCGACCCATGAGTTTAGCCATTTTTATCTCGTGCTCTCTTAATGAGCTGGCGTATAGTACTATGTCATCCATATATACAAATAGCTCTATTCCTTGAAGACCGGTTAGGACCTGGTCCATTAATCGTTGGAAGGTGGCCGGAGCATTTTTTAAACCAAATGGCATCCGCGAGAACTGATAGTGTCCGTGCGGTGTCGAGAATGCGGTCTTATGTGCGTCATTAAGATCCATAGGAATTTGGTGGAAGCCACTTGCTAGGTCCAATACAGAAAAATATTTGGCTCCGCCGAGCTGGTCTAATATGTCGCAGATGTTTGGCAAGGGGTATGCATCCCCGATAGTTTTTTCGTTTAACTTCCTGAAGTCGATGACCATGCGCCATCTTTTGTTGCCCATTGAGTCTGGTTTTTTCGGCACGATCCAGATAGGCGAGTTATATGGGGAGTTAGAGGGTTTAATGATTTCCTTGGAGAGGAGTTGGT
>NW_012049900.1:0-472 GCF_000956235.1 Wasmannia auropunctata
TTGTTGTTGGTAGCCCCCTTTTTGTAGACAATGTTGTAGTCATATTCCTCAAGTTTGAGGCGCCAGCGCACCAGTCGTGACGTAGGATCTTTAACGCGGTGTAACCAAGTCAGAGGTTGATGGTCCGTGATTAGAGTGAATGGACGTCCGTAGAGGTACGGACGGAAATGATTCGTGCAGTAAGTTATGGCGAGAAGTTCTTTTTCGATAGTAGAATAGTTTCTTTCGGCTTGGTTTAGTACCTTAGACGCATAAGCAATCGGGAGATCTTGTCCAATCTTTCCCTGACTCAAAACGCCTCCTATAGCAAAGTTAGATGCGTCAGTCGTAAGGATGAATGTTTGGCCAAAGTCCGGGTACTGAAGGATCGGTTCCTTGCATAATAACTCTCGTAATGTATCGAATGCCTTTTGTGTTTCCGTATTCCACGTAAAGGTAGCCCCTTTTTTTAGTAGATTGGATAAGGGCCTGG
>NW_012049901.1:0-497 GCF_000956235.1 Wasmannia auropunctata
CAACCGCTTCTTCAGCGTCATTGGGGCTTATGCCCTTCCTTGGTCGTTTGACCGGGATTTTCCGGGGACGATCATCATCGGAGTCGGCGCTGTCAGAGGTTGGGATATCTATGGCAACCCAGTGGTTAGGGTTGGTAAGATCAAGGCGGAATTTCTTCCGAATAGGCATGATATCGAAATGGATAGAATTTGGAGTGGCGGGATTTCTAGATAGGGCGTCCGCGTTGTTGTTGGTAGCCCCCTTTTTGTAGACAATGTTGTAGTCATATTCCTCAAGTTTGAGGCGCCAGCGCACCAGTCGTGACGTAGGATCTTTAACGCGGTGTAACCAAGTCAGAGGTTGATGGTCCGTGATTAGAGTGAATGGACGTCCGTAGAGGTACGGACGGAAATGATTCGTGCAGTAAGTTATGGCGAGAAGTTCTTTTTCGATAGTAGAATAGTTTCTTTCGGCTTGGTTTAGTACCTTAGACGCATAAGCAATCGGGAGATCTTGT
>NW_012049902.1:0-404 GCF_000956235.1 Wasmannia auropunctata
TGTTTGGCATTGTCCGATGTGCACTATAGGGAGTTAGCAATCGGATTTTGCACATTGTGTGAGTGCGGGCGTGTGTAAAACATACACATATACACACACGGTGTGCAAAATCCGATCGTCAACCTACTTATAGTGCACATCGGGTAATGTTGATCATACATGAGAAAAATACAAGGGAAGAGAAAAAAATACATTCCAACTTTATGACGCTGGAAACCGCATCCCCGGGAAAAATTTTAGCAAGTCCATGCACTCGTTCAAACTTTGCAATTTTCAGTGTGGCAAACATGCTCTCAGATTTAAGAGTTTACAGCCACAGGGGTGCGTTAAATTTAAAATCGACTCTCGGTATTTTAAAGTAGAGATTTCAAGCTTTCATTTGAAAAAAAATTCATCATTTTACG
>NW_012049903.1:0-388 GCF_000956235.1 Wasmannia auropunctata
TAATCTTTCTCTTTAATTTGAAAAAAATACAAGTCGCTACGATTTTTTTTCACAAAGTTACAGCATTTTGAAGTAACCCTTGTATTTTTCTCATGTATGTTCGGCATTATCCGATGTGCACTATAAGGAGGTTGGCAAACGGATTTTGCACATTGTGTGAGTGCGGGCGTGTGTAAAACATACACACATACATACACGATGTGCAAAACCCGATCGCCAACCTACCTATAGTGCACACCGGATAATGCCAATCATACATGAAAAAATTGCAAAGTTTGACAGAATGCACGGACTTGCTAAAATTTTTCTCGGGGATGCGGTTTTCAGTGTCATAAAGTTGGAATACTTCTCTTTAATTTGAAAAGAAAAACAAGTCGCTACGATTTTT
>NW_012049904.1:0-329 GCF_000956235.1 Wasmannia auropunctata
TTTTGCCATACTGAAAATTGCAAAGTTTGAACGAGTGCACGGACTTGCTAAAATTTTTCCCGGGGATGCGGTTTCTAGCGTCATAAAGTTGGAATCTTTCTCTTTAATTTGAAAAAAAAACAAGTCGCTACGATTTTTTTTCACAAAGTTACAGCATTTTGAAGTAACCCTTGTATTTTTCTCATGTATGTTCAGCATTATCCGATGTGCACTATAGGGAGATTGGCAAACGAATTTTGCACATTGTGTGAGTGCGGGCGTGTGTAAAACATACACACATACATACCCGATGTGCAAAACCCGATCGCCAACCTACCTATAGTGCACAC
>NW_012049905.1:0-1883 GCF_000956235.1 Wasmannia auropunctata
TATTGGAAACATTTGTAGAATTTTACTGAGTGTCCACTAAAAATAAAAATATATCTCCACAAAAAGATTTAAAGAGTAGATATTTGTAATATACGTTAATATATGTTCATGGCAATCTTTAATTGCGCAGTTTCGTAATATCTGTCGAAACCATGCTTAAAATTTTTTCTAGTTTTAATGAAGAAAACATTTTCATTCACACGCGTATATAAATTTTTATACGTGCATGTATAAATAAAAATGCTGTTTATTTAATCATGTATTAAGTAAATATTGTTCGAATTCTGGTTTATTTTATCATTCTGTCTTGCAGATGATTCTTTTTTTCATGTGTCTTTGTTATTTGCATTTTAATGACAAGTTATAATTTAATATTAATTAAACTACCGCTGTGCTACTGTAGAGCTAACAAGTAAAAAAAAGTACTCTTGATAGTAATAGGTATTTCAAATTTCAGATTGTTATGTAAATCTTGTTATTTTTCTTACTATATAAAATAACTGTTATATTATATTTTTTTCATATTATTTTGAATCTTTAGCTATATTATCAATGTAAGCTTGGAAAGTTGATTGAAAATTGACCGGATACTTGTATTTCGTTTTTACACAGTTTTAAAATGTATATTATAACAAACTAAGTTTTTGCGTAACATTCATATTTCATTAAAATTCAATTTTCTATATTTTTAGATTGTCTATTAATTTTTTCGTTACAATTTAATTATATTTAATTATATTCCCGAATATAAAAATTTAAATTGAAAAGAAAAAAAATAAAAAGAAGAATGCCAAGTGAACTCGTCTCCACATAGTGAATATCCTGAATTAAAAAAATTAATTATTATATATGACTAATTATTTGTGATTATTATTATAAATTATAATTGTTATAATTATGATTATAAAAAATAAATTACAATTTTTTTTACATAAAAGTGGTTATAACTCGGAAACGACTTATTTCCGGACCTACATAAATGTTTATATAACCTTTTTTCCTTCTTCTTGGATCCCAAATTAAGTATTGCAGATGATTTACTGAATACTCTATATAACAGCGGCAAGTGTGCTTACATAAAAAATTATTTTATTAAAATTATAAATTTTTACAACTAAATTCAAGGGCGCCTTTCCGCGGTCCCGGCTGGATCTTAGATAACGAATTCTATACGAATTTTCTTAACTCCATGTATACAGCCGTTAAACTGCGCGCCTATTAAAATGTTCGGACTTGCAACGCAATTATATTAGCTGATGCTGAAATAGAGATATGATATTGATCTTCCTAATCAATTGATGCTTATAAGCATCTTAAAATACTAAAAAGAACTTATTGCGAAAAATATGTATAATTACCTCAACCAGGATTTGAACCTGATCCGATTTTTTGAGGTGGGCGTTTATTTAACTTATAGCTCAATCACCGAGGCATGTGATAATATTTATCGCAATAACCTGTATATATTAAATCAGAACGTATATGCTGAGAGGCACGTGTATTAAATAATAATTATAATTTGAATAAGACCGCCTATATAAGTAACACAACTAAATTTGAAAGGCCAAAATATTACTGGCAGTAATTTATTACTGAATATCTTTCAGTAGTTTCAGTAATACTTAGAAAAGTATTACTGAAATTACTGAAAGATATTCAGCAATAAATTATTGTAAATTATTGCCAGTAATATTTTGGCCGGTAATTTCAGTAATACTTTTGTATTTAGCTTGAAATTTCCACTTTTTAAGTTGGTATTTTAGAAAACGATTAACTGACTTTCTTCGGAGTTGCATTGATACAAATGGAGATGTGACAAATCACAAAATTTTTTCCTAACTTTGCAAAGTTCCATGGCCCGAAGATCGGAAGAGCACACGTCT
>NW_012049906.1:0-380 GCF_000956235.1 Wasmannia auropunctata
AAATATTTATTTAATATTACCAAATTAACTTGATCTAATTAAATTTAGTATTATTACAGAATACCAACGATAAAAGTTATTGCAACGATTTAACCGAAGGAAATTTCACCTTCCCGATTATTCATGCACTTAACAGCAATCCTGATGACAGGCAAATAATAAGTATCCTTTACTAAAGATTATTTTTACCATGAAATATGTACATAATTATAATGAATTAATTATTATTAAATGCACACTTACGTTTAAAATTTTTATAATTTACGAAATTTAAGCATCCTTAATAAAAATCGAAAGATATTCTAAAACAACGGACAAAGGATATCGAGTTAAAACGTATTTGTGTTAAACTATTAGATAATTTTGGATCGTTTAAGTAC
>NW_012049906.1:12691-13144 GCF_000956235.1 Wasmannia auropunctata
GACGTGTGCTCTTCCGATCTGACGTTTCCAACGTATACCTATTACAGGCGCGATGCATCTAACTATAATGTCTATTTCTACCAACGTAGATTAACTTTAATCCAGGTTTAACTTACTTTGTATCTTTTTCTACTTTTAAAAATTGGAAAAAGATATAAAGGTGAGGACTTTATATCTTTTTATATAAAGGGGAGGACTTTTAGATAAAGGGGAGGACTTTATATCTTTTTCCAATTCTTAAAAGTAGAAAAAGATACAAAGTAAGTTAAACCTGGATTAAAGTTAATCTACGTTGGTAGAAATAGACATTATAGTTAGATGCATCGCGCCTGTAATAGGTATACGTTGGAAACGTCGCGCGAAAATGACTTATAGTACTGTACGTATTGCAGTAATAAACACGTAAACCGTGCTTTTCGATCGATATGTATGCACATGTATGTGAATACCTGA
>NW_012049906.1:15336-16057 GCF_000956235.1 Wasmannia auropunctata
TTGCCATGTTACCTGCATTGAAGCCTCTTTTCAATATTTAAAAATTCAATATGGCCAATCAAAATGTTATTTTTTTTCAAATTTGTTTTTGTTCAAAAATTGTTAAAATTTGTTTAATTAAAATGTAAATTGGTTTAAATGTTATTAGAAGATGTATGGGGTTTTAATGAAAGTGAACTATAAGTGAAAATTAAATGTTATGAATCATGTGATCACATCACATTTTAATAAAGGAGGAAACTATTTACAACAAAGATAAAATACAAAGATAAAAAATATAACGATAAAAAATAACATTAATGAAAAAGATTAAATATTATTTATATAAAGAATAACATACCTTTGAGCAGTGAGACACACAGTTCATGCAAGATATATCGATATTGTTTATAAAATTCAATATCAATCAATTATCATGCATGTATGTATTCTTACTTGTAATAATACATAGTTTATAAAAATACATAATTTACTGTGCATGCATTTTCTGCTATTTAACTCTTGGCACTTATAATTTCATTCAAATGTATTATAGTCATTGTCTAGCAATGCGCGATGTAAAATTTCAATGATTATACATATGTAGATGGTAAGACATTATGACACAAATATATAAATCGTGAAAAAAAATATGTTATACATTTATACACTTTATCACACACCGTTGTTTCCAGCGTAAAATACGATTCTAAAAATTATGCCGCAAGCGAATTTGAAATAT
>NW_012049907.1:0-345 GCF_000956235.1 Wasmannia auropunctata
TATGAAAGAGATCTTTTACCGCTAATAAGTGATATGGGATTGTATTATCAATTACATAATGATTATTGCAACTTGTGTTTTGATAAGGTAAGAAATATTTATTTAATATTACCAAATTAACTTGATCTAATTAAATTTAGTATTATTACAGAATACCAACGATAAAAGTTATTGCAACGATTTAACCGAAGGAAATTTCACCTTCCCGATTATTCATGCACTTAACAGCAATCCTGATGACAGGCAAATAATAAGTATCCTTTACTAAAGATTATTTTTACCATGAAATATGTACATAATTATAATGAATTAATTATTATTAAATGCACACTTACGTTTAAAATT
>NW_012049908.1:0-527 GCF_000956235.1 Wasmannia auropunctata
TTTTATAAAATCATAAGGTTCTTTCGTTTCTCCACAGATTCGATGATGTTCAAGATAATTCCACTTTGCGAGAAAATTATCCCGTAGCCCATTCTATTTATGGATTTAGCAACACAATAAACGCTGCAAATTATGCGCAATTTATAGCTTTTGAAAAAGTTGTGAACTTACATCCTGCGGTAAATAATTGTATTATACTTAGAAGAAAACTATTTGACAAATTGAATCTTTCGAATAAAAGCACTTATATATTTATTATAATCAACATTATCTAAATCTCGATAAAATCGAATCAGTATATCGATACTATCTTGTTAATTAAAACGTAAATTAAATTATGTATTTTTATACCTTAACAGGGAACTAAAATCTTTCTTGAAGAATGGTTGGAATATAATAGAGGTCAAGGGATGGACATGTATTGGAAGGATAATTTCATCTGTCCAACTGAGAGTGACTACAAGATTATGGCAGTAAGAAGTAAGAAATAAACGTTTATGCTTTTGCAAATTTCTGCTGTATATACA
>NW_012049909.1:0-651 GCF_000956235.1 Wasmannia auropunctata
TTTTCAAGATTCAAATTTGATAAACAATTTCATTGTGTGAAGGATACTAAATTCTACACAATAAGATTAGTTACCAAATTTGAATCTCGACTATTAGATTTAAATATTGTACGAAATGGTATCGTAATCGAAACTGTGTCATCTTACCCTTATAGTTTCTTAGAAGTTATTATATAAAAAATAATGAACATTTTAAATTAAATATTATGTGTTAATAAAAAATTTTAATATATCTTTAAATAATAGTTGCACCTGTTTTCTGAATTTTGTGTTTATTTTTGTTAAAATTAAATATACGCACGATAAAAATGGGTCACAATGTTTTACACGAAAAATTACATTTTATTGTATATTTATGCTACATATATTACCCTTTTTTGTATTTGATTTGTACATATTTTTATAAAATCATAAGGTTCTTTCGTTTCTCCACAGATTCGATGATATTCAAGATAATTCCATTTTGCGAGAAAATTATCCCGTAGCCCATTCTATTTATGGATTTAGCAGCACAATAAACACTGCAAATTATGCGCAATTTATAGCTTTTGAAAAAGTTGTGAACTTACATCCCGCGGTAAATAATTGTATTATACTTAGAAGAAAACTATTTGACAAATTGAATCTTTCGAATAAAAGCATTTATATATT
>NW_012049910.1:0-608 GCF_000956235.1 Wasmannia auropunctata
TTTTGTATTAAAGAATAATTTTACAAAGGATAGAAACATATATGGACATATTTTGCATATAATTGTATATAATTATATGTGGAACTTTTTTTCTCGGGTAATCATTCCGTTGTTAAGTATGTGGCGATTGCATCGTCACTACCCCAATGCCCAAATATAAATTAAATAATTAAAATTGGCATTGATAATTATAAAGAAATAAAAGAAGCGGTAAAAGCGTTCAAGCTAACGAATTCGCAGAACATCAAATAAAAAAACGACACCGCGCCTGACAAACAACACAAACGTAGGCAACAGTTAGGCCCGTTAGGTAAAATAATTAAATGCGTGAAATATTCTATAAATATCTATACAACAGATTTATTAATTATTGGATTGCATAAGCTCGTGGTAACGATACAAATGAATAATATGCGAACGCAATAATGTACGGCATCGAATAATAGTGAAAACGCGAATCTTAAAAGCAATTATAAACGATCAGGATTTGATAAGTTAATATATTTTTTTAACTAAGTTAAGTTAAAGTTAACAGTCTAAAAATTTAACTTAGTTAACATACAAGTTATAGTCCATAATAAAACTAATTGAGTTAAAAGTTAAGTTAA
>NW_012049911.1:0-948 GCF_000956235.1 Wasmannia auropunctata
TAGTAACTATAAAAATGCAGTTTTAAATAAAATTAACTATTAGCAAGATATAATACATATGAATTATAAATGTACATGTCTAAAAAACATTGATCTATTAATAAATTATAAAATTAATGTTATTATTGACTAGTTGCTTAAATTTTAACAATTATTAAACATGCCACGCTAAGTCCCGTAAGGGTGTCGGTCTTTAAGAGTATCTCGTCAGTGGTGCAATTCATTTTATGCAAAACGTTTCCCATATCTTTTTACAACATGTGCTGTAAATATATGTATCATACATTGTACGTATTATCTATCAATTTTTATTATAGATATAACCACGTGGTGACGTACGTACTCGTCTCGCACCACATTGTTTTTGTACTTGTCGGTGAGTGCAATTCATTTTATGCAAAATGTTTCTCATATCTTTTTACCACAAGCGCTGTAAATATATGTATCATAGATTGTACGTATATATCTATCAATTTTTATTATAGATATAATCTACAATTTTTCTTATAATGATCTTAATGATGAGAATTAATGGTATAGCTTAATAGTATAATATTGATCAGTCACTAAATTATGAAAAAATATAGATATAGGCCGTATTCCAATCATACATTGATTGTGAGTATTGAGAATCAATTATTCACGTTACGTGTATTAAAAATTTTCAGTACTAATAGTGTATACCATAATATTTTTTTAATAAAATATCACATGTTTTGCAATAATGTCTTATAGGATTTTTTCTTACTTAGTTAATAAAGCCTAATTACAAATAAAATTTGTTTCTATATTCGTTATATATGAGTCTTTATTTTTTTATTTGGTGCACGGTTTTTATTTAAAAAATATATATGTTTAAAGATAATAGTATTGGCTATTGTAATTTATTGGATTATGAAGTCATAAGTTCTGAAAAAATTGTAAATATCGTGTGAAATATGTCCTTAA
>NW_012049912.1:0-880 GCF_000956235.1 Wasmannia auropunctata
CCCTTGCTCTTCCACCTTCCTCCGCACCCTGCGAACCACCACTCTGCCGAATTTCGCAGAGCTGCCGGCCTTTGGAATCGTTCCCCGATCGCGGCGGTCAGGAGTTAGAGCGTCGTAATCTTCTCGCGTCGTTACGTAACGAATATTGAGATCACTGTATTTCGCCTGGCCGCAGCGACGGTTGACGACCGATCTTGCTTTCCGGCTTGTAAAAAGTCGTTACAATATATATATAATAATTATAATTTGAATAAGGCCGCTTATGTAAATAACACAACTTCAAGAGCGTCTTTTCGTGGTCACGGCTGGATCTTAGATGCCTAATAAATTCTATATGAATTTTTCTGAAATCCGTGTACAGGGTGTATAAAAATTATGTGTCATCGCTTGGGCAAATGATTCTTCAGCTCATGTTCGGCAAAGATCACCTCCAAACATAGTCCCGCAAAATTCGTTTTGACCTTCTTAAGGTCAAAATTTTTTATTTTTTAGAAAAATTCTACTCAGTGAAAGAATCAAACGTCTCAAAGAGATCATAGGTCGCAAACAAATCCTTTAATAAAAAAAAAACGGAGAAACATCAAAAAATTTTATTGAGTTGAAAAGATATTAAAACATTAATCGTTAGAGCAACTTTTATTTTTTTGTTATATAGAAACTTTTATAAGCAAGATATTTCGCGGAATGTCTCTCCAGAACTTTTACAATCGTCCCGAATTCTATCTAGATAATTCTTCCATTTGTTTATTTAAACAAATTTACATATATAGCCGCATAATTATGCATATTACATACAGAAATTGATCAATTGTTTGATATAAAATGCCATACTGCTTACGCTATATTTTTCATACTAGATGCGTGATTATTAATTTTTCTA
>NW_012049913.1:0-426 GCF_000956235.1 Wasmannia auropunctata
TCATCGAGTACGCAAATTAAAGGTCGAGATACACGCTTTCAAACGCTGTAAGTAGCATTTGTATACGAATTTTATTTTACTTTCTGGAACTATGCAAACTTCGTAAAAAAGATCTGTCAAATATCAAAATTTTTTCCAAAATTTGAAAGGTTCTATCATCTGAAATAAATCGCACATAAATGAAGTTTACACGAAGTTAACACGAGCGGGCGTGCCACCCTTTGAATTACTGCACCGAATCGTTATCGCGGATACGCGTAAGATGTTCGTTACGCAACGACGCGAGAAGATTACCCTTGCTCTTCCACCTTCCTCCGCACCCTGCGAACCACCACTCTGCCGAATTTCGCAGAGCTGCCGGCCTTTGGAATCGTTCCCCGATCGCGGCGGTCAGGAGTTAGAGCGTCGTAATCTTCTCGCGTCGTT
>NW_012049914.1:0-468 GCF_000956235.1 Wasmannia auropunctata
ATGACATATCATTTTTATATACATACATATATTTTATATTATATTTTATTTATATTTATAGTTTTTTAAACATTTGACACCAAGCCACTACCATGTCTCCTGATACGAGGATTGGACAAGTAAACTAAAGTCATCAATAACTCATCAATATAAAACGTAATTTTGTTAATTTTTAAGATATCTCAAATTCACTAGCGGCACAATGTTTACAAGCGTTTGTAGTTTGTAATAACTTTCCCGTCGTTTGTAGTTGAACCGTTCAAAAGTTAAAACATATTTGAAATAAATAAAAAACGTAACTTTGCCAATTTTTGGATTTGAGATATATTGAAAATTGACAAACTTACGTTTTTCATTTATTTTAAATATGTTGTAACTTTTAAACGGTTCAACTACAAACGACGGGAAAGTAATTACAAACAACTACAAATGTTTGTAAAAAATTGTGCCGCAAGCGAATTTGAGATA
>NW_012049915.1:0-438 GCF_000956235.1 Wasmannia auropunctata
ATATTCTATGTATAAAGTGAAATTTCCTCCAATCTCATATTCTAAGCGAAAACTTTTACAGAAAGAGTATTCCTCTTCCAATAAAGCAAACTGTTCATCTAAAATCTATTAGATATTATTTTTCGGTTTTCCTTTTGATTTAAGAGGAAAATGTTTATTTCAAGCGGAACGCCCAGCTCTTACGTGCGATACGAGTAATACGAAAAGCAATATGTATCGCTGTGTTCTGCTGTGACGATTGATTGAAGTGTTGCGCTGCATTTGCGAAAACATATACGCAGTAAGGCTGCGTTCCGTTATTTATTGCAAATATTGAAAAACTACAGTATAAATAATGTCAATTATAAATATAGATTTACAATACAAGACTTGTACTGTAATGCAAGACGAAATTATTCTAACTATTAAAATATTGTGCACAGAATATTTTCCTCTTAA
>NW_012049916.1:0-858 GCF_000956235.1 Wasmannia auropunctata
AATCATGAAAACGGGAAATAAAGAAATATCATGTGCTGTTATTGTAAAATTAATTGGTATTTAATAAAAACTTAATGATAATAAGATGTGCGTAAGCGTACACACAATATTTAAACACAAAATCGTGGTAGATTCTTTTCACATTTCTTTTAAAATATTGCTGCAACATTATTAAAATAATGTTGCAAATCTATATTTTAACAATGTTTCTGAAGCATTGCATTGCAATATGCAATGATGCAACTTTGCTGCAATATTGCTGCAAGCTTCTGTGCTGTATGGGTTTTTTCTCTTCAAACTCTTTTTGATATAAAGTTGTTTACTGCAATTTTCTTATTTTCATTGTTCTTGACAAAATACATGATCTTTTTCTGATTCTCTTTCTCTCTCTCTCTCTCTCTCTTCGTTTTTTTCTAATAAATAAAAGATATCTTTAACTTTTATATTTACTTTTTATTGTTTTCCTTTAATATAATGATATTTTATTTTCTTTTTATTTATCTTTTTAAGGGAGTTTTAGCTAAGTAATATTATTCAAAAAACTCAAAAAATAAATCTGTATTATATATACATATACAGAGTGTCCGATAATTTAACACAAACGCTTGCATGGAGGTCAAAATTACGGACTAAACTGATCGAACAGAAAAGTCCTACTATTTTGCAATTTTCTCAATAGTTTATGAGAAATTAAATACTGAAAATTTGCCGAATAAGCGCGATCTACCGCACCCAAAAAAAATATTCTATGTATAAAGTGAAATTTCCTCTAATCTCATATTCTAAGCGAAAACTTTTACAGAAAGAGTATTCCTCTTCCAATAAAGCAAACTGTTCATCTAAAATCTATTAGATATT
>NW_012049917.1:0-355 GCF_000956235.1 Wasmannia auropunctata
AAAAATTTCGGTTTTTTTCCGAAAAAATTGGTTTTTTTGCGAAAAATTGCTATGTAAACAATATACTATTTAATTTTTAATATTTTTCATTATATTAAATATGAATTGAGATTCAGAAAGTAATGTAAGTGATTTATTTTAATTTGCTCGTTAAAATGTGTAAATTTTTTATTTAAATTATATAATTTTTTATTGTAAATATAAGTTTATAATAACTTTTATAAGTTATAACTCTCGTATTTTATAGCATTATTAAAATATGATACCACGTATAAACGCTGGAATTAATAATGAGTTAATTTTTATGTTTGCATTTGATTACTATATTCCTTAAGATAAGGCTTATTTATTGTTA
>NW_012049918.1:0-3398 GCF_000956235.1 Wasmannia auropunctata
AAAAGTAACTTTCCATTCTCTGGAAAAGGCTTACTATTGTCACCTTTTTTAATATATTTCTTTACTCGCACCATTAATTTCCAATTCTACAAAATCGAGATATACATGACAATTGGTTTCGAATTTAGAATTGGATTCGAACTTACTTCAATTATAAGTGAGCGTTCTCGCACAAAGCAACCCTGATAACATTTAACATATCTTTACATAAAATATGCTCATATGTATACATCTTAAAATAATTATCTAATATAAACACGTACATATTGTAAAACAGATACTGTGCATTATTTATATCAAATGAATTTCTTAGATATTACAAGTATTAAAAAATATAACATTTATGCAGAGCTGTATCTCATGTGCTTTTGTTTTTGTAGCCGAAACAGTTCAGGAACTCCGGGTTTGCTTGCAACAAGCAATCGACGCTATGCGCTCCACAGAAACTCCGGTCACCGCGATTGCCTCGGGAAGTGAATTGTTCCTCCGTTTTATCACATTAGCGACACTAGATACACCTGTAAGAATATTAACGTTTGAACTTTGTGTCTTGCATCCCTGAGAATAAATTCAGTCTTTGGAGTTTACTTCTTCTTTATCAAGATGATTCAATTTATTGTTTATATTTTTAATTAGTCCATCGCAGAATGCAAAGGAATCATGCTGGAAAGGGGCAAGGTGTTCTACGAGAAGTTAGTTGCAGCGCGAGGAAAGGTAGCCAAGGTGGCGGCGCACTTCATTACTGACGGCTCGGTAAGGGCAGAAGTGTAAGAATTATTTGAGATATTCCTGTTATTTTCTGATTTGCATCGGTATTATTTTTATCAGACTATACTCACGCATTCGAAATCAAGAGTGGTGCTGCAAGCGATGAAGGAAGCTGCTGCGAGTAATAAAATATTCGAAGTGTACGTCACGTCATCGTCACCTGACAATAGCGGGTAAGTGTGAAACTGTTTAATAAGATACATATCATTTGATTCCTGCGATTATAAGTTTTAATTTGTGCTGTTTTTTTTCCTTGAAATAGGGAAGAGATGTGCCAGAGTTTAACGAATTTGGGAATATCGTGTACGGTGATACTGGACTCTACAGTAGGATACGTGATGGAGCACGTAGACATGGTGATGGTTGGAGCGGAGGGTGTTGCGGAAAGCGGTGGTGTAATCAATAAGGTATACGATCATTCGATGGCGATGTATAATTCTTATAATCGATGTACGGGGCGTTCCAGATCTGTCGCATCACCTGCTAATGGCAAATTCTTAAAATCATTTGAGATAAAAATTAATTACAATTTCAAAGCATTGAGACTACAATTTTAGTTTTAGCACGAACAAGCAGTTGATTAAATAAGTAAAAAAAAGTTGAATAAAACATTCAAAATAAGTAAAAAAAGTTACGAATACATAAATTCAAAGTGCACGCTAATATTTATATTATTAATTATTTATATTATCAGTTTATATTAATATTTAAACATTAATATCTGTCTAAGGCCACCTTCGCTATGTAATATATGAATCTGAAGCGAATTTTAATCAAACTAATTGACCATCTTTAAAACGTTTGCCTTTTTTTGAAAACTCGGTAATCTCAACATTTTATTAGAATTTTTGTCTCTAAATGACTTTAAGAATTTGCCATTAACAGGTAGTGTGATAGGTCTGAAACCTCCTGTATAAGTATTTCTTCTAATATTTTTTACAGATAGGTACATATACAATGGCTATATGCGCGAAAGAGGTGAAGAAACCATTTTACGTATTGACAGAAAGCTTCAAATTTTCGAGAATCTATCCTTTGAATCAAATAGATTTACCTAATGAATTTAAGGTAAATTATATCTTTATACATTAATTTCAAATCAATCGTAACTTTTACGTAAAAAAAATGGATATATTTTCTCCGTCTATAAAATGCATCATTATTGTTGTAGTATACGTACAGCGTACTTTTAACCAAGAATTTAAAAAAGGAGCATCCGTTGGTAGATTATACTCCGCCTCACTACATCAGTCTGTTGTTCACGGACTTGGGAATTCTAACACCATCGGCCGTTAGTGACGAACTCATTAAATTGTACTTGTAATTTCGAGAATTTTGTTAATGAATTTTTTTTAATTCCGCGAGTATAATATAAAGTAGATAAATGTTTAAAAGTCAGTACATGAAACTTTCGTCTGCCTGAAAATGTAAAGACTTATTGTAAAATGAACCGTGGAGACGTCTGGTTGTATACTTTTGTAAAAGATCTAATCTTTATTAATTTATTATACAGCAATATTGAGTATTTATGTATAATATAGAAACAAAATAAATGTCTTTCATATAATTGCACATAAAAGATAACAAGTAATAAACTGTATCTATACGAGGATTACATTATGTTACAACACGTTAAAATGGACTTCTTTATTAAGAATTTTATGTAATCTACATACATGAAGATCCGCTTGTAATTGCGTGCAATGTGTAACATTAGTGTCGTATAAACAAAATTGCAAAAGAAAACAAACGTCTAAATTACAAGAATCTTGAATTATTAACTTTGGAAGGGTGCGAAACGCCCTTATAGCCGTTTAAATTTTATACACTTAAAACTACAAATGGATACATGCATTTACATATCATTTTCATCACGACGGTATATATTACACAGTAATTTATGAAAGTAATAGATTATCATCAGAGAAATGAGAAAAGTATTCTTATAATTAGGATATTGCAATATACTGCAAATTTTTAATTCTATTTTTTCTCCTTTTCCAATTGCTTATATAGGACTAAAGTGTTTTTTGGAGAGCCAGTCAATATTTTTCGTAATATTTTTCGCGGATGTTTCTTTCCAGTGAGATTCCATGTTACGAATTGTTAATTGATATACGATAACGCAATGGATATATTGTTTAAATACTTCCTATACACTTTTTAAAAATATACCGAAAATCTTTGATATTGAAAATTATATAGTTATGTAAAATCGTGATCGTATACTTTATGTACAAAAATTGATGTTTCTACTGTGTTTTTAACGTGAAAAAAAAAAAAACAAATTTACAATAAATACAGAAATCTAAGATACATCTGGATACGCGCACCTACATAATTTAACGTACATATGCTCATATGTACATCCGAGAAATACTACAATGTATTGAATAAATAAAGCCCACATTGCTACGTCGTAATCATAAATACGCAATGAGAGGTGCATTTCATTTCATGCATAATGCGTATGAATTGTCTTTTTATCCTTGTTTAACATTCAGTGAACAACAAGGATTTAAATGATATATTATCACTACGAGGATATTATTTTATCTTTGTTATTTACCGAATGTTAAATAAGGACAAAATGGTACATCTCATGTGCATCATATATGAAACGGAACACA
>NW_012049919.1:0-2661 GCF_000956235.1 Wasmannia auropunctata
TATATCACGATTTAGAGGAATTAGCTCGAATGTCTTAGCAAAAACGATAAGAAACACTTACTCAATAGAAGTGAATAAATTGATTATTACCATAATTTACATCATGTAAAATGTAAATTATATCATAAATTGGTTTAATTTAATAAAATAGTGAAATACTTAAGTACTTTATAAGTATTTTATGCTTTATTATATGAGTCCAGTAATACCGCAAGTTTTTAAGGCTTGTCTCTATTATAGTGTGCTCTCCTGTTTCTACTGTCAGACGGTTCTCTCTCTCTAACTCTGCTAACCCATAACCTCATCCACCATAACATTATGCGCATGATATATTATGGTATCCTTGTTGTTCACCAAATGTTAAACAAGAATAAAAAGATTAATCTTGCGCATAATGAGCTCTGCGGAACGCAGTCGCTTGATTCGAAAATCGAAATATCTCAAGCGACCAATCAGAGAGAAAGATTGGTTAGGTAACGCAATATGCAGTCGCAGAAGCAACGCTGCCTCGCTCGACGAATGAAAACTTTACACTATGCGCAGAGATGGCAGCGCCAATTTGTTACCATCTAGTAGAAAATTAATATTGAACTGAATCGCGGGCATGGACTGATGGACGCTCTCAGGATCGTATTTCTTCGACGCTCAAGCTGTTCACGTTTACTCTGTTGAGTTGTTGACAATTATTAACACAAATCAGACACAATCTAGTTTTGGTTAACGACTCGGTCGAGGTGGTTGAGGTGCACGTATTTCGATACGAGTGTTGCATCATCCTTAAATAATTTTTTTTTTTAATTTCTAACAACTAATTGTTTTCTGAACCTACACTTAAAGATTTTGATTAACACGCATTAACAACATTTGATTATTGATAAGAAATATTTTGAGTGTTTCTGACTACAGAGTTAATTGACGAAGAAGCTGTTGACACATTGACACGTGGTATTTTATGTAATATTAACGTGTTAATATAAATAAAAAAGAACGTACATCTATTCCATTAATTATTGATACGGCCGGTTGTATGCGGAAATAACGGCTCATAATGGATAAAGAAGGTACATGAAATTAATAATTTATACTCTAAACATTTATATCCTTTGGTGAAAAAAAGTTCTCACAATATATTTATAAGATTATTTTAAATTTATGAAATTTATGAAGATTTCTAAAAAAAATCTTAAATTCTTCAGATTTTATAAATTTTCTTTGAAAATTAGAGAACAAGAAGTCTTTGAAAATATTTCAGAATTTATACATGTATAAAGAACTTCAGAGAAGATGTAGACTTTCTCAATATTTCTGAAAAGTATTTCAATTTATATAAAAAAAAGTTTTTAAAGTTGTACAATTATATAGAAATTGTATAAAATTCTGAAATTTATATATTTAGAAATTTGAGAAGTTGCATGAAAAATCTAAAAAAAATTATTAGCGTCATAATGGCATGTTGAATAAGATACTCTTGCCAATTGAGAGTTAAAAACTAATGTTTACACAACTTTTACAGAAATATGTCAATACTTCAACAGCATTATCAAGAATGAGAAGGATATTTCTGCTGGTATGGCTGCCATTCGTACTTTATTAAAAGTACTGGAACATTCTAAATGTAAGTGACTGATAACACTTACATATTTGTTTTTTAAATATGGATTTTCATGAAAAGGCGAGGGATTAGAAGTAACTCGTTACTTGTAACGCCATTATCGTTACAGTTACTTTTTTTTGGTAACGGGTTGGTAACGGCGTTATTCTATTTTTTTGGTAACTGTAACTGTAACGTAGTTACATTTTGTCGGTAACTGTAACGAATTATACAGTTACTTTTTGTATTTATGATAAAATTTTCGTATGTACAATCTTCAGTCTTTAACTAGTATTCACATAGTAAGACATAGTTTATTCTTATTTTAAGACTTTTAAATCATATCTCAAAAAATATTAATATAGCTCTGTGATTGGTTAATGACATCTTAAGAATGCCATAAGTCAATCAATATCACAAATTAAATTGACAAGTAATTTTAATAAGATATTTCTGTTGTAAGTATCTTAAAATACTTTGAAAAATTTATTGTAAAAAATATTAGCTGAATTGCATTTCAAGATTGAAAATTTAATTGGCGTGTAATTTGTAGAATTGAATATGTAGGTATATTGGATTATAATATAAATTCACTTTGAAATATTAAGCACAATGCTGGAAGTTCTAGCTCATATTGAAAAGTTTTCCTTTTCCTAATTTTATTTTTATATATCGGTTTAGTGTCATTGTTGTATTGCTTTTATTAATATTAAAACAAAATTTCATCTTGAATTATTTAGACTGATTTTATTTCAACATTAAGAAAGTAACGGAGAAGTAACGAATCACTACTTTTTAAGTAACGGTAACGATAACGAGTTATTTTTAAAAATCAGTAACTAGTAACGGTAACTAGTTACTTTTAAAAAGTAACTTTCCATTCTCTGGAAAAGGCTTACTATTGTCACCTTTTTTTATATATTTCTTTACTCGCACCATTAATTTCCAATTCTACAAAATCGAGATATACATGACAATTGGATTCGAATTTAGAATTGGATTCGAACTTACTTCAATTATAAGTGAGCGTTCTCGCACAAAGCAACCCTGATAACATTTAACATATCTTT
>NW_012049920.1:0-802 GCF_000956235.1 Wasmannia auropunctata
AGAGAGAGAGAGAGAGAGAACCACGACGGACTGTGCACGTTCTACGAAATCAATTCTTAAGTCCGACATATTTCAGGTTGGCTGATCGTGACTGCACTTGCCACCGAGATCAATTCCCGTGATTGATTGACCGACTGGTTCGCTCACTTTTTCACTCTCGGTCTCTCTCTCTCTCTCTCTCCTCCCCCCTCTCGTCTCTAGTTTACGTCTCTTCTAGACTCCTTCTAGGTGTAACCTGCTCAATTTGTCGGACGTATCTGCCTGCCGTGCAACATGCATCGTTCTCACGATAATCGACCGTTTCCTACTGGCACTATTCTTGCCCGAGAGAAGTGCATGTATATATGTATGGTAGAAGGTTTATCGCCAGGCGGTCCTCAAGCGTCTCCTATAAATTTCTGCGCGTCGCGCCATGGATATGTATGCGTGTATATATGACTGTACGTATGGAATTCGAAAAAGCTGCGAGAATGATTTCAAGAGGCTACCTCGAAATGATCTTCAGCCAGGGAAACGGTACCGAAGAGCGAGCGAAAAAAAAAGAATATTTTCAAATCATCCTATACTACAGGCATGCAGGGATGTTTGCTTGGATGTAGCAAGACGCTTAGATCAATGTTAAATGATCCTTTAATGTGATATATGTTTCTCCTTCATATTTCATATTATAGAGATGCCGAGCGTGTGGAATCAACCGCTGCGTGTCGTCCGGGTATACGCCGTAGGTTCGTTTCTCCAAAAATTTCCATTTTCGAGCGCGAGCCGTGAAAATGCATACGAGATCACGTTTTTTTGCACTCTG
>NW_012049921.1:0-470 GCF_000956235.1 Wasmannia auropunctata
CTCTCTCTCTCTCTCTCTCCTTCGCCATCTTCTCCCCTCTGCTCATCCCCTCCCTCCCCTCCCCGAATTTCCTGCAGTCGTAATATCGGAGCCATGCGAAGCGAGCCAGTCGCCGGAGGAAGTATTTCACCAGCGCGGAAGAAGGAAAAATCGCGATCACCATTCTCCTTCTTCGTTTCCACATCTCCCGTCGTCGCGTCCAACTCCTTCGAGTGATCGTGCGTGTCAACGGCATTGCAGAATCCAAGAAGGAGAAAGGGGATGGACTCTCGAGAAGGGAGGGGAAGAGAGAGAGAGAGAGAGAGAGAGAACCACGACGGACTGTGCACGTTCTACGAA
The DNA here is from genome assembly GCF_000956235.1 of Wasmannia auropunctata. Lineage (NCBI taxonomy): Eukaryota > Metazoa > Arthropoda > Insecta > Hymenoptera > Formicidae > Wasmannia > Wasmannia auropunctata. The sequence goes on from NW_012049921.1 coordinate 340, forward strand.
ATCAATTCTTAAGTCCGACATATTTCAGGTTGGCTGATCGTGACTGCACTTGCCACCGAGATCAATTCCCGTGATTGATTGACCGACTGGTTCGCTCACTTTTTCACTCTCGGTCTCTCTCTCTCTCTCTC
>NW_012049922.1:0-1366 GCF_000956235.1 Wasmannia auropunctata
GCCGAGACGCGTTGCGTCGCGCCGCGCCGCTCGACGTCGAGCCGCGGGCACGCCACGTCTGCTATCTAGTATGCCAAGAACGACTCCTCCCCCTCGTCTTTCGTCTATCCTTGCACGCACCCGCGATAAATGTGGCCGCGTATACGCACGCTATATAGTCAGGCCGCGAAAGCCTCATGTAAATATCGCAACCCGTGAAAATAATTCCAATATGCGGAGGCACTGCACAGGGGAACATGGAAGGTCGCGTTTTGTTGTATCAATATTTGCGTGATGCATAAAACCCACGCGAATAGATAACGATATCTGTGTATAGCGAGATCACAATGGAGTAACATCCTACAGTCAAGCTGCAAAGGCTATATGTAAATATCGAGGAGGTCTATGACTACAATTCTCCGACATTCGGAAGGATCTTGACAACGTTCAAATCCGCGCTTTGATATTCTTTTTACGCCATCTGGTTTCTTATAGAAGCCAAAATACGAATAAAATAACAATACCTGTATGATAGTCGACAAAAGATATTATAGTCAAACAGGCAAAGGTTAAATATTTTACGTGATAATATTTTGGATATGCGCATAACTAGCCCAAAAAAGGTCAGGAGCAACAGTCACAAATGTACATATCAATTATATTTACATAATATTTAATCAATTATATTTAAATGATAAAGAAAATATGGATATTATGTATGCAAGAATTTCCTAACATCTAACGTAAAGATTTTTTTCTCGAAATATCCTAAATGCCTTCAGTGGCCTTTCACGTGGATCTCACAGCGCCGCATATTCGTTTTAACTTTCAAAAGCGTAAAGTGTTGCGGAGGTGAATTCCGATATGCAGAAGTATCTCGAGGGTGCTCCATCTTCCGTATGTGTGTCAATATTCCTTCACCGCGTGCATCTTGTAACGCTACGTACCGTTACACACCCGCTGTAGCCGAGCGAGCTGGCAAAAGCCCGCGCGCGTGTAAATCTCGTACCCGCGGAATAAATAATCACGTCGCGTTTCAGCCTCATGCCGGGATCTCGCAGCATCTCGCGGATAATATCTTGGTATCGCGCGAGAGGAGGTCTCTCTCTTTCTCTCTTTCTTTTTCTCTCTCTCTCTCTCTCTCTCTCTCATGTGTACGGCTTAGATCGTATCCCCGCCTCGCGCCATCCCTGTCGCGCACCGACGAGGTCGGCATGATCTATGCACGCCATGCGGAGGCGAGTGTCACGGTTTGCTTGATGCATTGGTCCTCACTTGACCCCTTACTCCCCCGCTCCCCCCTTCGTGCCCCTCCGCTCCGCGCCATTCTTCCTCCTGTCGTTCCGCGGCTGCCTCCCCCCACCCCTCCCTTCCCCTCCCGCCCCAC
>NW_012049923.1:0-1039 GCF_000956235.1 Wasmannia auropunctata
TTTTCGTGGTAACACCTTCAGCCAGAAACCGCCTTCAGCCTTCATGAAACCGTCCTTAGCAATTTTGATCGGTACTGACGTTTTCTTGCAAATTTTCAGTTCGCAACGTGCCAGTAAATGAAAGAGTACGACCTTTGTCTCCAACAATGCGAATCTGTTACCTATACACATTCTAGGACCAAGACCGAAAGGAAAGTAGGCTCCAGAGTTGAGAGTGTCCTTCTTCCGTTCACCACGAAACCGCTCGGGATCAAATTTCTCCGGCTCCTCAAAGTACTTGGGATCACGCTGAAGTGCATAAACTGGTAGCCATATGCCTTGTCCTTTCTTTAAAAGAAATGGTTTCAATCCTGGTAATGCTGGAGGTAGCTCAAAATCCTTTACGCATACTCTGTCCATTACTGGAGCAACCGGATACATTCGGAGAGCTTCATTAATCACAGCATCTAAATATTCCATGCCGTTAATCGCTTCGTAAGATGCTTCCCCATTTGTTTCTTCTAAAATTTTGTCAATGTCCTTTTGAAGTTTCTCTTGTATGTCCTGATTTACCGCAATTTCATGAGCGGCAAAACACATTAATGTTGATGTACTGTCAAAGCCGGCAAAGAAAAAGACGAATGCTTGACCTGCTATCTGATCGATACTTAATTCTGCTTTGCCTTCCTTATTCCTGGTTTCCATCATCAATTGTAACATATCAGGACGGACGATACCATTCTCATCTCTGGTTTTTATAGTAGTTTCTATGATGTTTCGGAAGAAATCTGCGATTTTCTGACGAACGATTTTCAAATCGATTATATATGCCAACCAAGGCATAATTCGATATATGTATAACTTTAATAAAGCAGTACTGTTAAAAGAGGTCGCTTCTTTGCCGTATACATAAAATTCATTCTCCGGGTTTTTCATAGAATCAACACTAATGCCAAAAACGCAAGTAGCAATCACATCGTTAGTATATCTCGCAAAGACGTCTTTCATCTCCATTATTCTTTGCTCCGGTGGTAATTGCACCAGGTAATTACCAAAATTG
>NW_012049924.1:0-1075 GCF_000956235.1 Wasmannia auropunctata
TATGTATCTAGATTTTATTTTGATTGAGATAATTATATAATCACTTGCCTAACACTAAAAGTCATTTTTCATGTCACCTTTGTCTGAATAATATGTTTTTATACAGAAAATTACGAAAATATTTGCTATAAATATTAAAGAAAAGTAATGAAAGAGAAATAGAAATGCAAAGAAAAAATACAAGTTTATTATGATAAAAGTGCAAGATTACTGTGATAACTACACAGTTATCTACATCAAGGAAAAAACATTACAAATTGATCGATAATAACAACGAAAGATAAGAAACAGTCTTCAATCCGTTATCTTTGTCATGCTCTCTTCTTTTACCGTTTTCTAAGTAATGATAAGAGTATATATAATATACAAATAGATAATAAATACAAAAGGTAATATGACTGCCTTTTATATTCCGAAAATACTTCTAATGCAAAAATATCATTATTTTATGAACTTGCAGCAACATATAAGAACCTTCTTGCCAAACAATTAAGAAAGAAATGTCTAGTTTTACGTTCATTTTGGTTTCTATGTTTTGTTGTCCATTTTATCTGAAATATAAATAACATATTATAATGAAACTTTATTATTTGGTTGGTCTCCAACATTTTTGTAAATCCTGTTTCATTTTATTACATTTATGTAAATTATTACATCTTTAAATTATAAAGTTCTACAAATATCATATATTTTTAAAAACTTGAACAATTTTACAAAACCAAATTTATTTTTTTTTAATCAATATCATTTTGAGATTATATTATCTTTTATTAATTAAAAAATATGACAGAAATTCTAGATTTCTCTTTAAAATATCTCTTTTATTTCCAAATTTTTAAGAAATCATAACAAATTTTTTATATTCTCTTACACTTAACGCGTTCCATTGACAAGATTAGTTGCAAGAGTGTGATGCACATTTTTTCGTGGTAACACCTTCAGCCAGAAACCACCTTCAGCCTTCATAAAACCGTCCTTAGCAATTTTGATCGGTACTGACGTTTTCTTGCAAATTTTCAGTTCGCAACGTGCCAGTAAATGAAAGAGTACGACCTTTGTCTCCAACAATGCGAAT
>NW_012049925.1:0-1281 GCF_000956235.1 Wasmannia auropunctata
ATTGTTAAATATTAAGACTAAGTTGTCTTAGTTATTGATTTATTAATATTTTATTTTTTCTACATGTTTACATTATTTATTTTTAGGTCAGAGATATGTACTTTTATCCGTGGCGACGATAGTTGTAAATCTGATCCGACGATTTCGATTTGTGACGACTGGCAACGTAGATGACGTTAAAGTAACAGCCGACTTCTTGTTTCGAACTCGAGATGTCCAAATGTCTATATCTCGCGTATGAGTTATTACTAACAGCGATTTTTACAATAATTAATAACATTGTAATTAATTAATAATTATGAATTTTAATAATTATAACAGATAAATTTGCTCGGCCTCCTAATTTTACTTTTTATTATTTGTCTTTACAATTACGAGCCGTACTTATAATTAGATTATTTGTAAAATTACAAATTAAATGTATTTTATTTTGAACAGAATTAAACAAATTTGGTGTAATTACTATACGCTCTGCAAAACGCGATTTGTAAATGGAGAATTACATAAGTTCGCATATTCGTGAAAAAAATCTAGCAATTCACTACCTGAAACACGTGCTTGAAATTTTAAGCGTCACATGATATTTATGTATCTAGATTTTATTTTGATTGAGATAATTATATAATCACTTGCCTAACACTAAAAGTCATTTTTCATGTCACCTTTGTCTGAATAATATGTTTTTATACAGAAAATTACGAAAATATTTGCTATAAATATTAAAGAAAAGTAATGAAAGAGAAATAGAAATGCAAAGAAAAAATACAAGTTTATTATGATAAAAGTGCAAGATTACTGTGATAACTACACAGTTATCTACATCAAGGAAAAAACATTACAAATTGATCGATAATAACAACGAAAGATAAGAAACAGTCTTCAATCCGTTATCTTTGTCATGCTCTCTTCTTTTACCGTTTTCTAAGTAATGATAAGAGTATATATAATATACAAATAGATAATAAATACAAAAGGTAATATGACTGCCTTTTATATTCCGAAAATACTTCTAATGCAAAAATATCATTATTTTATGAACTTGCAGCAACATATAAGAACCTTCTTGCCAAACAATTAAGAAAGAAATGTCTAGTTTTACGTTCATTTTGGTTTCTATGTTTTGTTGTCCATTTTATCTGAAATATAAATAACATATTATAATGAAACTTTATTATTTGGTTGGTCTCCAACATTTTTGTAAATCCTGTTTCATTTTATTACATTTATGTAAATTATTACATCTTTAAATTATAAAGTTCTACAAATATCATATATTTTTAA
>NW_012049925.1:12944-13799 GCF_000956235.1 Wasmannia auropunctata
ACTGGTGTCTGATCTTCAAAAATGATCTTATTAGTAGTTGTAGGCAAATTTCAACATTTCTTCAATTTTTTTAAACATTTCCTGATTTCAGTTTCTACTGCAGCATTTTAAATGGCTCCAGCATTACAACAATTTGCGTTCATGACAGTTAGGGAACTTTTAGCCAACAGTAAATTACCATGGTCAAATATTTTTTTTACTCGCTAGAACTTTTTTTCTGTGATATTCTTTTACTTCTAAATAAATTTTTTTAATTTTTTTTGTGTTTTTATAAAAAAAACGTGAAAAAATTTTTTTAGAACTATAATAGCAAAGTGAATTTGAAAAATATTACAAAGGATAGAAGAAGTGCTAGAATTTACATATAGTATGTATTAAAAAAAAGAATTCTTTAAAGGTCATAATTCAGCCTTGAAATATTTATTGAACTATGTCTCAAATGCACCAGCTTTAATATAAGACATCATTATTGATATTTTTATATAATTTAGTGTTTTTGTAATAAGAATAGATTTTTTATGTAGGAATATAATCTGCATTTTTCTCACAAATTATTTCAATAATGTCATTTTATTATAGTAATAATTCAGTAATGTCATTTAATAATAGTACTGTCCACATTTTATACATGAATGTGTTTTTCAATATAGATATCACCAGGAAAGGCAGCAAACCGTACTGCTTCACAATATAGTAATTACAATGAAACAGATAATTTCCAAGAGATAAAACCTATTTTTAAGAATTATTGGGAATCTGTGACGCGAGATGATGTTACAAAATCCTGTGCAGTGAGCGAAGAGAACTTCTTAGACGATCTTTCAAGTTTTTTTTCTGCTGTAATTTGATTTATTA
>NW_012049926.1:0-1166 GCF_000956235.1 Wasmannia auropunctata
ATCACAGTTGAATGTAAGAAAAATATTTGACTATTATTGGTCAATTCTTAGTTAGTATGATATGAGTAGTGACTAACGGCTTATTGTAGAAAGTCCCTAAAGAATACATAAGATAAGAAAATTAATCGTATTCAATTTAGTTAGAGTTTTGCCATAGACACAACATTTGTATGAGGACATTGTTACAAATGTGAAACTCACCTCGCTGAAAGCTTTTCACATCTAGTTCTTTAGTTAGAATATAATGTACTTGCTCACATCCTTAGCAAGTTTGGACATCTTCAATCGTCAAGCCTATAAACAAATATTACTACCATTTAGTTGGGCCGGAAAGTTTTCAAATTACCCTCGTGGTGTTTTATTATGAAATCAATCATCTATATTTTGTGTGTGTGTATTTTCATAATTTAGAAGTACTAATTAATCTCGACGTTGCTACACTGCTTGATATTGCATTTCTATAAATTCAGATTAATATTAAAACAAAAATTATCATTTGAAAATATTTACAAGAAAGTTATTAATTACCTTTGTCTAGTATTTTTCAATGCAGTTTATAAATAAAAAATAAAGAAAATTGTACTTTATTTTATAAACAGTTAAGTTATAATTATTTATTTTTTTAAATATATAATAATTTTGAAAATATAGGTTTTTTTGTACATTACATATATCTTATGCACAATTAATTTATTTTATTTTGTAAAATATTACTTTTACAAATACAGAACTATTTATTTGTACTTCATTTACATGAACAAGTTTGTGCTCAATTTCAAATATACAAACTTAGAGCTGAAATCTTAGTATTTGAACCATTCAGATAATAAGTTCAATGTATTCAACTTCAGTTTTCAGTTCCTATTATCATAATTCATAAGTATTTCTTATCGCCTATTCGATTAAACGGAGTTCTCTAAAAATAAAATAAAATGGTTTATTTTTAATCTTGAAAAAAAAAGCGCACCATGCGCACACACACACGTACACACACACATTCTCTCTCAAAATTTCGTTTTACTTTTTCAATAAGATTGCATCTCTTTTCATAGACAGACTTTTATTAGCGTAGTATATATATGAATATATGTGAATATATATATATATATATGAATGTAGTATATATATGAATATATGTGAATATATATATGTATATATATATATAT
>NW_012049927.1:0-1241 GCF_000956235.1 Wasmannia auropunctata
CTCTCTCTCTCTCTCTATCTCTCTCTCCTCCCGCTCGCTCGATCTTTTTTTCCTCCTCCTTTCGTCTTCTACGTCGTCCTTTATATCTCACTCGGCTCGGAGCGCGCGACGCGAACGCACGTGCATGCATGCGTGCGTCGCCGTTTGCGTCGCGAGATCCGCGAAGACGAACGCGGGAGGGCGAGAAGCGGGGGAATCGCGGGCGAGTCGCGTAGGAGGGCGAGCGAGAGGAGCGGAGCTGGGCTCTATGCGCGCGAGCTTGCGATGACTGAGAAACGCGGTCGGCGTGGTTTCGCGCCAAGAACTTCGCATTTCGTCGGAGAAGAGAAGTGCTTCTGCCCGTAGGACGAGCGTCCCTTCGCTCCGCAGATAGTGCCGTTTCGGACACTGAAAAAAAAAAAGAAAAGCGAAAGGGGGGCGAACACCGATAAATAAAAACAGTAAATCGTGAAGGATCAATCGCGTGATCGCGCAAGCAAGCCGTCGTGTTGCGATCTCCCGAGATAATATCCGCTTAAACTCTGGACGAAGAACGCCAGAAATTTTTTTCCTTTTTCTCTTCCGTTCATCTTCCTTCGTCGTTCGCGTTACTTCTTAGTATCTTACTTCCGTCGTTCTTCCTCTTATTGTTAGCACTTTACGGGCTAAATAAGCAAGACTGTGGGGTGATCTATCGATATTTCGAGGCGGATCGATGGACGAAAAGTCGCAGCGCGAAGGCAAAGCTCCGAACGAATTGTGTCTCGATTGTGATTCACGCGAGAGAATCCTCACGTTTAGTTGTATATTATGTTTCGTACTACACACAAACAGAACACGGACATACACCTTAACACATCCCCAACGCGAAAGACACGCATACACGGCGTTGTATTTAGATTCGGTTCTTTAGATAACGTTAAATTAATGAACTTAGGCTATCACTCTTCAATTACCAAGTACCTAAAAAAAAAAAGTCATATCGAAACACGGTGGCGTATAGCAACGTGGCTCGCAGATCAACAATCGTGTATCAACGAGGACAAGTCGATTATCCATCTTCTCTCGATACGTATTCGCTTCCGCGCTCGTTATATTCGACGAAGCATGGCCAAGCAACACAGCCGAGCACTTTATCCACGCTCTTGTATTATAGTACTAATTAATTTTATTATTGTATGTACATAAAAAGCTAATATATTTTGTTAGAAGAAAATCAGAGAAAGAGAGAGAGAGAGAGAGAGAGAGAGGAGGAGGAGGAG
>NW_012049928.1:0-1017 GCF_000956235.1 Wasmannia auropunctata
CAAATACAAAATCATTATCAATTTAATAAGTGTTTATTCTATAAATATTTGACACTTGTCTCATTGTTATTAAAACGAATTAATGAAAATGTTACGTGTGCAATGTATAAATGAAATATAATAGGATAGATAATATTTCTCGAAAATTAAATCATGATTGATCATGATAATTTATGCGCTGTTTCTCGTTTTCTCCCTCTCTCTCTCTCTCTCTCTCTCTCTCTCTCTATCTCTCTCTCCTCCCGCTCGCTCGATCTTTTTTTCCTCCTCCTTTCGTCTTCTACGTCGTCCTTTATATCTCACTCGGCTCGGAGCGCGCGACGCGAACGCACGTGCATGCATGCGTGCGTCGCCGTTTGCGTCGCGAGATCCGCGAAGACGAACGCGGGAGGGCGAGAAGCGGGGGAATCGCGGGCGAGTCGCGTAGGAGGGCGAGCGAGAGGAGCGGAGCTGGGCTCTATGCGCGCGAGCTTGCGATGACTGAGAAACGCGGTCGGCGTGGTTTCGCGCCAAGAACTTCGCATTTCGTCGGAGAAGAGAAGTGCTTCTGCCCGTAGGACGAGCGTCCCTTCGCTCCGCAGATAGTGCCGTTTCGGACACTGAAAAAAAAAAAGAAAAGCGAAAGGGGGGCGAACACCGATAAATAAAAACAGTAAATCGTGAAGGATCAATCGCGTGATCGCGCAAGCAAGCCGTCGTGTTGCGATCTCCCGAGATAATATCCGCTTAAACTCTGGACGAAGAACGCCAGAAATTTTTTTCCTTTTTCTCTTCCGTTCATCTTCCTTCGTCGTTCGCGTTACTTCTTAGTATCTTACTTCCGTCGTTCTTCCTCTTATTGTTAGCACTTTACGGGCTAAATAAGCAAGACTGTGGGGTGATCTATCGATATTTCGAGGCGGATCGATGGACGAAAAGTCGCAGCGCGAAGGCAAAGCTCCGAACGAATTGTGTCTCGATTGTGATTCACGCGAGAGAATCCTCACGTTTAGTTGTATATTATGTTTCGTACTACAC
>NW_012049929.1:0-834 GCF_000956235.1 Wasmannia auropunctata
CAAAGTTATAATTTATATTTCATTAAAATTTTAATAGATTATTCATTTGAATGGAGTTCAGGCCAGAAATCCAAAAATGGCTATTTACAATAATGGAAATCTTCCCTATGAATTACTTATTCTTAATAACACAAATATCACAAATCTGACACAGTACGAACCAATTCAAGCATCAAAAGAAGCAGTTCCAATAAAATTAAATGAAATCTTTGATATTTGTGATCGTGTTTGTGAGTAAAAATAAAAATAAAACATTAATCAATGTTTTTATTTTTGTATATCTTTTAAATAATATAAATTTTTAAATCATGCAAAAAAATGTATTTATATTTATTCTAATATTATATTGTAATGTATTTATTTTTATTCTAATATCTTTTTGCTTTCCATTTTTTATAGTATTGGAAGCATATATAAAAACAAATTTTATGGAAGTGTTTGACCAAAGATTAAATAAATGTATTGGAAAAGGATCAATAACAGACGGAACATTTAAGTTAGAAGTGCATATTGTAAATTTTACGTCTGACGATTACATTAAACTAAATATTAATAAAGGAGATAAAATTGAAGTGAAAGGATTTATGCAAACAACAGGTAAAAAAACATAAAAATAAATTATATAATAATTTAAAAAACATAAAAAATAGTATAAATACAACATAAAAATAACAACACCAACAACAACATAAATTCAAACAAATAATAAAAATATTAATTTTTTTAATATTATTATTTGACGTAATACAAACAATAACAATTTATAAATTAAACAAATAATAAAAATGTTAATTTCTTAAATATTATTATTTGACGTAATACAAACAATAACAA
>NW_012049930.1:0-325 GCF_000956235.1 Wasmannia auropunctata
ACACACACACTACACACACACACACACACACACTACACACTACACACACACACTACACACACACACACACACTACACACACACACACACACACACACACACACACACACACACACACACACACACACACATGCGCGCGCGCGCGCGCACACTCATGTACATTTACTATATTATATAACTTTCAAAGTTATAATTTATATTTCATTAAAATTTTAATAGATTATTCATTTAAATGGAGTTCAGGCCAGAAATCCAAAAATGGCTATTTACAATAATGGAAATCTTCCCTATAAATTACTTATTCTTAATAACACAAATATCACAAA
>NW_012049931.1:0-1201 GCF_000956235.1 Wasmannia auropunctata
ACTCTCTCCTCATTTGGACATAAGACACAGGTGTACGAAGATTCATCTCTAAGTACAATCTGAAAAAAATTCCATAATTCATATACTATAAATTCTTTATGTGTTGCAAGGACACGAATTCTTTCATACGTACAGTTTCCTGAGGGCGATTCGCTTTAACTTTGCTCTTCTTCAATTTCTTTTTATCATTAGGACTATCTGGATCATCTACTTCCTCGGTGAATAAAGAATCTTCTGCCTCTACAATTGGCGTTTCTTGTTCTTCCTCTTCTTGTTTAGTCTCCTCTATTATATAATCTTTATTTTCTTGCAGTTCCTAGTATTATTATACAATACAATTATACAGGATGTTTTAGGATTAAATGTCCCAATTTAAAATATTTAGGATTACTCAAATTAAGAAAAAAAAATCTTCTCTGAAGGTATGCCCGTAAACGCTTTATTTAAAAGATATTGACATTTAAAATTACAGATAAGAATGATAAAGTTATGGTATTACTAATACGAACTTATTTCCATAACGGTACTATCAATATTATAAAAATAGTACACAAACACCATATGGACATATCATATATGGCTAAATATTCATTATTCCGATCAATGAATTGTTCGTACAGAATCTGTGACTTGATTGCACGCTCTAGATTTGACGCAATTTTGTTTGAAATGTTATTAAAAAGCTACGAAAATCCGGTTAATGACGTTAATTCTTTACAAATAATTTTTCATAAAGAATTATTTAAACATATGAAATTACTGCTGCTCTGCCACTGCTGCTATGAAAGACAGATGCTTATCTGATTGTTCAAAATCATGACTTTAAACAAAATTTATAATTATATCAAAAATTTTATATTCTCTAATAATAAAGTAGCTAAAATACATAATTAATTTATTATAACCCGATAATAATTTCATAAAATTGAAAATATTTAAATGTCAATATCTCTTAAACAAAGCGTTTACGAGCAAACTTCCAGAGGAAAATTTTGTTTGTTTTGAGGGCCTAAATTTATATTTTAAGTTTGGCGGTTTAATCCCGAAACACATGCTGTATACAGGATATTTCAAAATTAAATATCCTAACTTAAAATATGAATTTAAGAATTCAAAATAAGAAAAACTTTGTCTCTGAAAGTTTATCCGCAAACGATTCGTTTAAGGGATGTTGACTTTTTAAGTTACAGAGCTATAAAAA
>NW_012049932.1:0-2357 GCF_000956235.1 Wasmannia auropunctata
CACACTGGCCTACTTGCCAAATGCCTTTTTTTCTAAATTTTGAAATTGGTGTACAAGATTGCAGGCACACAATTTGATCTTGAACAAAATACAAAGAATTTTCATTATCTACATATTAAAAACTACAGATGTACGTAGGGGTTTTTAAAAATATTGATTTTTTTAAAAATGGCAGCTATTTTATGAAAAATGCATTTTTCGCCAATACAAGTCTTTCTTAAAATAACTGGCTTCTTAAAATAATTTTAAGAAAAATCAATATTTTGAAAAATCCCTATGTATCTCTTTAGTCTTTAATATGTAGATAATGAAAATTCTTTGTTTTGTTCAAGATCAAACTGTGTATCTGGAATCCTGTACATCGATAAAAAAAAAAGGGAGTTTGCAAGTGTAGGTCAGTGCGTCGCCATTTTAGACATAAGAAAAATAAAAAAATATTTTTTTAGTTTCTTATATATGTACAATAACGTCCTCTAAACAGATTTTAAATAAAGTTATCCATTTACTCATAAAAAAATCCCAAACTTTAGGTATCGTTCTAAAACTTCAAAGGTGGTATAACCCCTTAATAGTTACCGATAAAATGTAACTAAATTAAGTTAAAAGTTAAGAGCCTAAAATGTAACTTCTAAGTTCAAATTATTTAAACTTATTAACACAATTATTAACTTTCTAACTAGACACTATCCAATTCTGATTAAAACTATTATATTGAAAAAAATAATAAATTATTTATTCAATTACATTTACAACAGTAATTGAATCCAAATACAACCCAATTTTTGTTTTAATGTCTATCATTCCTTCCTTGCTGTTTGCATTTTGACAATGGGATAAAAAAATTCAAAATTTTAATTTTTTAGAAAATAAGATTCCAGTAATATCTAGTATAGAACTGTCGTTTCTGAGACAGAATGTTACGTGCTTGGTTACATGTACAAAGCTCGTTGTGAGCGACACAAAGGAGATAGTAGATATCAAAACAAAAATTTTACTGAAAATTGTATTCAAATCCTGATCATTGCTTTAATAAAACAATAAACTTACTTGACTTTCCTCTCCTCTGCCTTCCCAGGTTTGGTACGCTGGGCCCTATCACCCATACGAGTACCATCCAATTTGCCAACAAGGGACATAACCTCACCGGTAGCCTCATCTCGGCTACGTCGTTCTATTAACCGAACGTCAGCTTGTAAAACGAGATTGGAATTCTGCAAATGTTAGCGCAATATAATGCACCATACAATATACAATGTAATAAACGTACACATAACACCGTAAACATAGTTATAAATATGTAAAATAAAAATTGCACATTATAAAAAAAATGTACATATCAAAATAATTAAAAGCAACAATGTCATGATTAAAGTCAATAATCAAAAATAAAAAATACAAACCGCTTTATATTCGTATTGTAATTGACGTGCAGCAGCGTCCGCCATGGTTTATATCGTTTTTAATTGTTTTTACAGAACAATCTCCAACCTCCAACGACCATTGGATTCTTCTTCTTCTTTTACTATGGCGTCCGTTTTTCCCTTTGAGTATATAGTACATGGAGATGGAATGCCTTTATTCTTTGTAAGCCGCAAGCGAGTCCAAGCCTGCGTTCCGCAAAGCGCATCATGCGCAAGATTTATCTTTTTATCTTTGTTTAACATTTGGTGAACAAGGATACCATAATACATCATGCGCATGATGCGCTTTGCGGAACGCAGCCCTAGAGTCCTAGATTATCAGAGAAGCGCGACCGGCTTATGGCAGTATCGCAAAAGTACTAGAAATATATTAAAAATGGCGTCGAATGACCAATCATAAGTTTGATTTATTCGGCAGCCATTTATAATAGCGATAAATCAATCTTATGATTGGCCATTTGCGTGTCCAATCAGGACTCGTAACACCGGTCGCGCTTCTCTGATAATCTAGGACTCTACGCAGCCCAAGAGTGGCAAGGAGTGCGAGAGAGAAAGGTATATGAGCGTACCACGTGATACTTCGTTCTCTCTGTCTGTCGAATGATTGACGCATGCGCAGAGAGGACAAACATTACTCGTCTACCTTTCTCTCTCGCACACATCTTTGGACACAGTTTTCGAGCTAACATTCCCCCTCCATGTCTATATTGAAAGGATATTACTAGCCGGTTTTATTACCGGCGAAAGGATGTAGAGATATTTGTCAGGAATATTGGAGGAACGTAACTAGGGTAGACACTCGTGGTACACAGTAATTAACAGAACACAGGTTTATTCAATTAACACGAAAAAGGCGCTCGACTCGCGAGGCATAATGGCTGAGATCTTCTCTCGTCGACAAAAGACTTAAGACTGTTTCACCGTCTCCAGGCGGAA
>NW_012049932.1:3457-4312 GCF_000956235.1 Wasmannia auropunctata
AAAACCTTATGAGCTACGATTGGAAGCGTAGAAAAACAATTATCGCTTAGAATGCAATTTGTGGTAATTCGTACGCTCGGCTGAGGTAAAGACAGCAAAAATTACATTTGGCAGTAGTGCTGGATTTTCCAAGAGATGGCACTTCAATAAGTTAGATAAGGACATTCCACGTGTTTGAGTGAGACAGAAGATATTGTAAGAAGTTCATTTAGAGATACCACTGACACTGAAGAGTCTGCTTTATCGACCTCGTACAAATTTTTCCGACCTTCCGGCATCGCCTTAAGATCTCAAAATCTCGGGTGCTCGCAACGCGATGGCTCGCGTTAAGAGACCCGGCATGGCTTGACATATTTGACATTTCATTTTTATATACATACATATATTTTATATTATATTTTATTTATATTTATAGTTTTTTGAACACTTGACACCAAGCCACTACCGTGTCTCCTGATATGTCGTTGATTTAAGCGCAGCAAGAAAATTAATCAGCGGAACAATAAACTTCGATATATTCGACTATCGATTTAACATGCCTGTTTAAAAGAAAGGAAAATTAATTAATAAACAGGGCTGGGTAATATTTGAAATAGTTCCATTTTAAATATGTATTTAAAATAAAAATGGCATTTAAAATTTTCTATTTTAAATGCTTTTTGAAAAACCATTTTCCTTTTACATTTGAAATGAAAATATCTACACATTTAACTATTTATAAAATGGATAAATGGTTTTTCCATGCGCTCACACATTTCTCCTAGCATTATTAATTACGTTTACACGTTTACACGTTACTCTTTGGCTGTGTTCGGTTTAGCGTTTACAGCACTTGTGAGCCTGTCTCTTATACAC
>NW_012049932.1:12094-12505 GCF_000956235.1 Wasmannia auropunctata
TCTCCTTTCTCTCCACCCCGTTCTCCTCCCTCCTTTTCCCTTTCCCCCCTGCTCTATGCCCTGCTTCCCCCTTCCCCCGACTCTTCCGTCCTCAACTTCTCTTTCCTCCTTCCTGCTCTATTCCTTAGTACCCCCTCCTCTTCATCCCAGAACCACCATTCTCCCTCTACCCATACCTTATTCACCCCCATCATCACCCTCACTCCTTCCCTTGCCATCTTATTCACTTCCTCTCTTAACTTCCACCTCGCTTGCCTCTCCTTCCACGTTAGATCTTCCTCAATCCATATCTTTTCCCCTTTTAATTCTTTCTTCTTTTCCATTACCACTATTTTATCCTGTTCTGACTTTAATTTTACTACTGCTAATCCTCCCCACTCCTCCCTTACTGTTTTCACCACCCTTACCTCC
>NW_012049933.1:0-556 GCF_000956235.1 Wasmannia auropunctata
GAACCAAAATCTTTCACATATTATCCTACATGCGAAGAAACAGCCACACTACTCTATTTCTGTTCTCGTCTCCTCTTAGGAGTTGCGATCAAAAAATTTTTCCAAACGGAGAGAGAGAGAGAGAGAGCAGCGAATTTTTCTTCCTGTTGCGTTCCTCGCGTTTCCCGCGCGATTTCGCGATTGCACTGTCGAGTTGGTTTAAACTCAATTCGCCGGTCACTCGCGACGCGAGTACTCACTACTTTGTCGTAGATCCGGGGCCGGCTTTTACTTATTAATAAATACGCACGAACGTGCGTGCGTACGATCGCGCGAGTATCTCTCCGTTCTGTTTATTACGTCGGGGGGGGTACCTGAGAGTACAGCGGCGAATACACTCCGATCGCGTGTTCTCAAACGCGCGGTTACGACATGCTCAGCACGCAATCACCCGGTCACGATAAAAGGGGGGAGAGAGAGAGTTAATGCCGCTGGCCAACGACGCGTCCGCTGCGGCACGTGGCCGTCACGTCGTGTCGGTCGGTGTCGCGACGCGCAGCAGCAGCAACAGCAACAG
>NW_012049934.1:0-429 GCF_000956235.1 Wasmannia auropunctata
TGTAGTAGTGTGTAGTGATGTGTCATGTTTATTACCACATCAATATATCTCACGCATACATATACACAAATTTGTCGGTTACCAATATATCTTTATTTAGGCTTCTATACAATTAATTCTAACGACTCACATATACTCATTTCTTTATTGCACATCTGGCTCTGCCTTCATTTCGAGCATATAACCTGCCTAACTTTTCCACGAAGTAAAGGTTTTGGTAAATTGATAGCATTAGTCGCCATGTTGAGGTTAAAATGGATAACGAAATCTGTAATTATTTCATTTTTTCCCGTTTTTGATACAAAATGCACCAGAGCCAGATACATTAGCATGTGTGTTTTAATCGTGGAAAAGGAAATTTTATTCTATGCAATTAATACGAAGTAATTAGTAACCAACAAAAATGGTATTTTTGTCGATAAAACAGAA
>NW_012049935.1:0-332 GCF_000956235.1 Wasmannia auropunctata
TAAAAAATAATGTAAAATAATTTTACATTATATTTTTATATTTTTGTACGGACCGTCGCGCTTCTTTTCATTTAAAGCGAATATCTTTCATTTATTTTGTTTTAATAATCAGTTATGAAAGCAAACAATTATCTGAACCATTTTCGTTGTGTTTGTAAATTATACAATAATTCGTCGTTTTAAAAGTGACCATTGGCTAGCCAAAATGCCAAAAATATTTTTGACAGTTCGTCGAGCTCGAGATAAGCAATAGTTGTAAATGTTTTTCTACTGTCCTTTCATTTTTTATTTGATTGTGATTTAATTTTAAGTTTCTCGAGCTTTGTGGAATA
>NW_012049936.1:0-383 GCF_000956235.1 Wasmannia auropunctata
TTTATTCAANGTTTTAGGTGTTTTGAGTCCGGAAGAAGCTAAAAAACGATGGAAATCACTTAAAGATACTTTCAGTAAAATAATAGCCGAAGAAAAAAGCCTAGTGGATCAAGTAGAACTGTTAAGAAAACTTGGAAACATTTGGAACTGATGTCGTTTTTAAGATCCATTTCAACAAGCAAAAGGTATACATAATTTTTTGAAGGCTTGTATAACTAAGTAAAAATTTTACAATGACTATTAACTCATTTTTTTTATAGTTCCATTTCTAATGTCACAGTAATTGAAAGCGTTGTATCTGATAATAGCCTGGAAAATCAATCAGATCAATCGTTTGCTGAAATACAACCTAAAGACACCGACAGTGAAGAATATAAAGGTAA
>NW_012049937.1:0-338 GCF_000956235.1 Wasmannia auropunctata
CCTCGGAACGTCTGGCTCATCGCGGGAGAAACGGAGCACGCAGGTCAGATATAGTTCCTACGAACGTTATCTCGATGTTCTCTATTACGAGCTCGTTACTGTCGCCGACTAATTTCAGCAATCCGAGAGTAAATATGGAGGCAATGGACTCGCACGATCTGGCCAGGATCGGGTTGCCGACGGCGAATTGTACGGAAACGAGACGAACGAGCAGGGTCGACGCCAGGGCTCGGTGAGGGACACGAGCCTAATTGAAAGTCCGCGCTACCAGCTGCGAGCCAGCTGATCACGTGCGACACCGCGATTCGCGGGCGTCGCGCTCGCAGGGCAAGGGCCAA
>NW_012049938.1:0-405 GCF_000956235.1 Wasmannia auropunctata
TGCGGTGTCGCACGTGATCAGCTGGCTCGCAGCTGGTAGCGCGGACTTTAAATTAGGCTCGTGTCCCTCACCGAGCCCTGGCGTCGACTCTGCTCGTTCGTCTCGTTTCCGTATAATTCGCCGTCGGCAACCCGATCCTGGCCAGATCGTGAGAGTCCATTGCCTCCGTATTTACTCTCGGATTGCTGAAATTAGTCGGCGACAGTAACGAGCTCGTAATAGAGAACATCGAGATAACGTTCGTAGGAACTATATCTGACCTGCGTGCTCCGTTTCTCCCGCGATGAGCCAGACGTTCCGAGGCCGATGTCTCTCTCCCTCTCGCCTCTTGGTGTAGACGATTTCCTTATGTCGCCGATTTATTCCTACAGTTACGCTCACGAGGAAAGAAAGGGTTACATAAAG
>NW_012049938.1:8120-8642 GCF_000956235.1 Wasmannia auropunctata
AAAACCGCCGTCTACGTCCTGCAGGAAGACTACGTCTCCGACTTGGAAATATATATGTCTTTGTAAAATTTATCTTGGATTATCTTAAGTTATATGACAGCCATTACACTTAGACTCTTGCTTTTCCCCCATGCTTTACCTTGGGTTTACCTTCACAACCTCTTGATTTTGAGAGGTCATAAAAGTTAACCCTATGGTCGACTAAACAACCATTTTGGAACGCTATTACAAGTCGACCATAAACCGACCATAATGATTTTGGAACGACCTACAGTAACTAGGGTTAGATTTTGGAACGCACCCCTGATAGAAAGAGAAATAAAATGGTAGAGCGAAGGGTACATCCATCTTTTATCTTTTTCTCGCATGCGCGATTGAACAAGGATGCAGATGGGCGACTCTAGGGTACTATATTATATGGGAATATGCATCGCCATTTTGGCTCCTGGTAACTGCACTTTTCAGCTCCTGGTAACTGCACTTTTCAACCGCACTTTTCAAAACCATTCTGCCCTAAGTAGG
>NW_012049939.1:0-336 GCF_000956235.1 Wasmannia auropunctata
CCAAGTTTCATTTCAAAAAGACCCACACAATTTACGAAATATCACAAGAGATGTGATTTTTTTTTGATATTTTTTTTTACTCCGCCAAATTTGAATTAATCTTTATAAAAAAATTCATGATTACAAAAGGCTATCCATATACATAAGTTTGAATTTTGTTGTCGTTCTGTGCTGAAAATTCTATTTAAAAAAAAATCCAGAATATTTTAAATCGCATTTTCTCTAGATCTAAAAAATTGGCCACTTTAAAAAAAATTCAGTAGATAAGTCTTATGCCATATTATATTCGATATTTTTTGCAGAATTTTTATTTGGTGGAACGTGACGAAAAAAATA
>NW_012049940.1:0-351 GCF_000956235.1 Wasmannia auropunctata
TAGGCTTGAATTCTAAACATTGAAGTAAATAATGAAATAAAAATATACGAAAGGGTATAGCGGGTTAAGGAGGTGATTTCGGGCCCCGCGCGTAATCGATCGTTATAGTGGGCAAAATGTCCACCCAGATAAAAGAAAATTTTGTGCCAAGTTTCATTTCAAAAGACCCACACAATTTCGAAATATCACAAGAAATGTGATTTTTTTGGATATTTTTTTTCTCCGCCAAATTTGAATTAACCTTTATAAAAAAATTCATGATTACATACAAGGCTATCCATATACATAAGTTTGAATTTTGTTGTCGTTCTGTGCTGAAAATTCTATTTAAAAAAAAATCCAGAACTATTT
>NW_012049941.1:0-488 GCF_000956235.1 Wasmannia auropunctata
GAACTTTTACTCGCGAGTGCCGTAAATTAAAGTTGAGTCCGCGAGTGATTTGAGGTGCCACACGGCGTGACCAGCCAAGGCCAGCGTACGCACGACACCACATCGCCAAACAGTAAGTCCTTCTCGTCATTTTCTCTTCACGCGAATAACCTTCTCGAGATCCTCGGGTCTCTGTTCCGCAACTTGTCTCTGACCGCTCTCGCTGTTTCAACTAGTGAACGGCAAATCCGTATCTTCCCTCCGGTCGCGCCGCGGAGCTAGGAGAACCCGCCGTCGCCAAAATCGAGAAGCGCGGAGGCTCCTAGATCAAGCCTACCAAGAGTGGCTAATCTCTTTGGAGAACCAGGAGGACGCGGAGCCTGCAAGCCCACCATCGCCGGCCGCTCCTCCGGCTAATTCTCCTTCCCCGCCTCCCGAGGAAGTCCTTCCTCGGCTTCCTTCCGCGTCATCCCAATTGACGTATAGAATATTTCCAGACACCCCTCCTC
>NW_012049942.1:0-411 GCF_000956235.1 Wasmannia auropunctata
CGCGCGATATTAGTAAATAAGAACTCTTGCGTAAATTGTAATATATAATATTGTACAGCATATAAGAAAATTCGACCCCCTCATTTTCTTTTTTCAAAGGGGGATGGATGTTGTAAGTCTCGCTGTGCCTTACTTACAACGTCACACCTAGTAATAAGCAGGTCACTGTTGCAATCTAATATTGCAACGATGACCCATAATAATTGAGGATGCCGACGCAGGACTTCGGCAGCCTCAATACGCGCGTCCTCCAAAAACTGCGGCAGTTGCAATTAAGCAACAATTGCAATTGCTGAGCAGTGCAGTGGCCCACTTGAGACGGGATAAAACCCGCCGTCCAGCGGACCACTGCGGAGTTCACCTAAATCATTAACGCATAGCGTTACGATGTCGGCCGCGCAGTCATTCAAA
>NW_012049943.1:0-454 GCF_000956235.1 Wasmannia auropunctata
CCACTGTACACGCGAACCGATTGAAATTATTTATAGAAAATTAATGTAAATTAAATCGGAGATTATAATGTAACGCGCGATGTAACAGTTGTATCAGGTTAATACTGTATTATTTGTAACATTGTACTTGACAAGAACGAACACGAAAATTGTACGCATTAAATTGTATACACACACAAACACGCGCGCGTCGCCTAACCGAATCGGACTCCTCAAGTCCACGAGACAAGCGCCTCGGGATTCTCGGTAGATAAAAACGAGAAAAGGAGAATCCAACTAAGAAATAAATTTGAAAAGGACCTCTGGACGCCCAAGTCCATCTTAAAAAATAGCGCGCGATATTAGGAAATAAGAACTCTTGCGTAAATTGTAATATATAATATTGTACAGCATATAAGAAAATTCGACCCCTCATTTTCTTTTTCAAAGGGGGAGGATGTTGTAAGTCTCGCTT
>NW_012049944.1:0-345 GCF_000956235.1 Wasmannia auropunctata
TTGACTTCCTGCAGAAAACGCGAAATGCGATCTCGGGAAGAAACAACTCAACATAGGCGACACAACATTGCAGATGCGTCCATTCATTAAAAAATTAAAGCCACGTAGCGAAACAATGGCGCAGGCATACACAGAGGTAAACCGAATCGGAGTTATAAATTCCGAAGAACTGGCTCCAGGAGTATTCATAGGCAATTGCCTGGTGGAACCAAAAAGGAATAGATGCCCTAGAAGCATAATAAATATGACCAAAAAGGCAGTAAAAATAAATATGCCGATGGTCAGCGTAGAAACGCTACCAGCGAGCCGAGCGGGCAATGTTCTCACGTTACGCGCAGCAGATAA
>NW_012049945.1:0-453 GCF_000956235.1 Wasmannia auropunctata
GATTGGTAAAGTCCGAGCGACAATACCAATTGGAGACCGAAAAGTTTGCCATACCGTCTTCATAGTACGAGACGATTTTCCTATCGAATATGAAGGAATCTTGGGTATTGACTTCCTGCAGAAACAAAACGCGAAATGCGATCTCGGGAAGAAACAACTCAACATAGGCGACACAACATTGCAGATGCGTCCATTCATTAAAAAATTAAAGCCACGTAGCGAAACAATAGCGCAGGCATACACAGAGGTAAACCGAATCGGAGTTATAAATTCCGAAGAACTGGCTCCAGGAGTATTCATAGGCAATTGCCTGGTGGAACCAAAAAGGAATAGATGCCCTAGAAGCATAATAAATATGACCAAAAAGGCAGTAAAAATAAATGTGCCGATGGTCAGCGTAGAAACGCTACCGGCGAGCCGAGCGGGCAATGTTCTCACGTTACGCGCAGCAGA
>NW_012049946.1:0-347 GCF_000956235.1 Wasmannia auropunctata
ATATATATATATATATATATCCGTAAATTTATATGTAGAATCTTACTATTTTGAATTTTATATATAGAATTCCATATACAGAATCTAAAAATTTAAACTACATAAATTTTAAAATAGAATACTATTTAAAATCTCAGTTATAATAAGCACAAGTAAATATATTATAAAGAATCTAACAAACATATGTTTTGGAACAATTAATTGAAACTGCTGAAAATTAGTAAATTTAGCAATATAAGTTTATTATTGCACAATATTTCGTTATAATAATTACGTATAAAAATACATTATATATTATATAAATATATTATGTAATACACATTATAACAAGATCGGAAGAGCACACG
>NW_012049947.1:0-330 GCF_000956235.1 Wasmannia auropunctata
AATATATAGCAAACCATATAAGAATATATATAAACAATATTATAAATGACATTGTAATTCATATAAAATTTCATAAATTTTTGTGAGAATCAGCACAAATCTAAATTTATGGCACAAATATCTATAAAAAACGATATAAATAACCTACATAGATTTCCACTAATTTATTATTTTCAATATATATGGATGTATATATATATATATATATATATATATATATATATACTCGTAAATTTATGTGTAGAATCTTACTATTTTGAATTTTATACATAGAATTCCATATACAGAATCTAAAAACTTAAACTACATAAATTTTAAAATAGAATACTA
>NW_012049948.1:0-1035 GCF_000956235.1 Wasmannia auropunctata
AGCAAAAGGACCGTCGATGTATACGTATATACACGGGAGTTGGTTTCGATTCGTCATTTTGCTAGAGCGACAAGTCTCAGTTCGGCATTCTGCGAACCGACATGTACCCAACCATGTGGTCGCCGTCGCCGTTGTCGTCGTCGTCGTTGTCGACGACGTCGTCGCAACCACCGTCACCATCCCCGTTGGTGCCGTCCGATGACGAAGACACGATCGCGCTGTGCAACCTCATGCAGAGGTGCATTTTACGAGTAAGTATAACTAATCTAGAGACTATCTGTCTAGAGATACCTTTTTTATTGTTTTCCCTGTTGAAAAAAACCAGGTGGGAATCCATATAGGAAATCCACATGGATAATCCATATGGAATTCCATATCATTTCCTATGGGAATTTGGGCCAAAAATCCAGATCCTATGTGGAAATCCATGTGGATTCCTATATAATCATCCATGTGGATTCCTATATAATAATCCATGGATTCCTATATAATCCATGTGGATTCCTATATTATAATCCATGTGGATTCCTATATAATAATCCATGTGGATTCCTATATAATAATCCATGTGGATTCCTATGTAATCCATGTGAATTCCTATATAATAATCCATGTGGATTCCTATATAATAATCCATGTGGATTCCTATGTAATAATCCATGTAGATTCCTATGTAATAATGCATATGAATTCCTATGAAAATCCATGTGGGTTGCTATATCTGCAGTTTCTATAGAGATTTATGCCATAAATTTAAATTCCCGTTGATTTTAATAAAAATTCACAAAATTCTATGTGAAATATATTGTTATTTATTATATTGTATATATAGAATCTTATATATATAGTTTGCTATATATATTATACTATGTAATAATTTTATAATAGGAATTATAATATATAGCAAACCATATAAGAATATATATAAACAATATTATAAATGACATTGTAATTCATATAAAATTTCATAAATTTTTGTGAGAATCAGCACAAATCTAAATTTATGGCACAAATATCTATAAAAAACGATATAAA
>NW_012049949.1:0-447 GCF_000956235.1 Wasmannia auropunctata
TTATCCTGCACCCACTTGCACGAATCGTCCGCGCACCGCATCTTTCAAACTTTCCAGTCGCGCGATACGAGCGATGACAGATTGTCTAACACCGATCGATAATCGCGGATTTCGACTCTGCTCATCGAGCGAATCGATGAATTCGTCGACATGCTCTTCCCACGCGATAAAGTCTTCTCGCGTAATCAACCGGGTGGCTTGCTCGTCCAGATCTCTTATCGTTTGCTCCATATTCTTTTTAGCACGAATACACAAATATATCTTTCTCACTCTGTGCAAATAGGGCACATGTTACACGGCATTATTTGAAACAACGGACATTCGCATCCCCAGCATGAATAACCATCGTGGAGTATAAATTCTTCGGTAGTGTGTCTTCGCAAGAGACGAAGATATGAAAATTGATTATTCCCTCTAATGACACATGAGGAACAGTATTCTTCTCAG
>NW_012049950.1:0-351 GCF_000956235.1 Wasmannia auropunctata
AATTTCTCGGGCATCTTCCAGAAACCGTCGTGGTTCAATGTGTCTGGAATTTATTACTGCGCCGGTTAGTATACGATTATTGAAAGCTGCGTCTATCTCACGCCATCTGAGTTTCGCATCGTATCCTGCACCCACTTGCACGAATCGTCCGCGCACCGAATCTTTCAAACTTTCCAGTCGCGCGATACGAGCGATGACAGATTGTCTCACACCGATCGATAATCGCGGATTTCGACTCTGCTCATCGAGCGAATCGATGAATTCATCGACAAGCTCTTCCCACGCGATAAAGTCTTCTCCCGTAATCAGCCGGGTGGCTTGCTCGTCCAGATCTCTTATCGTTTGCTCCAT
>NW_012049951.1:0-596 GCF_000956235.1 Wasmannia auropunctata
TTTTAATTAACAATTACTGCGCAAACAGATTTCAAATATCATGGTTAATTGTTAGATATCGCTTTATATAAACAAATGGATAGTGTGAGAGATTTAAGGACTTGTTCCGTTCGGTTTATTAATGCTAAATAACAATTGCCAAACAGGTGGATCATCGTACGTTATCGTCATCCGATTGATAAATAATGGATTTTAAACAATTGTATTAGTTTAGTCCATTTTTAAGTTTTAATTATTGCGCAAACAGATTTCAAATATCATCGGTAATTTATAGATATCGCGTTATAAATGAATAGCGCCAGAGACTTAGAACTTGCACTGTTTGATTATTAATCTGTAAAAGAAACATAGACAGTATTCATATTTATGAAAACATCGAGATTAGTAATTACATTTTTATTTGTTCGTGCTTTTTCCACATCCTCACTACTTAAATGAAAAATTTTGTAATCGTTATTTATTCTGCGTCTATAAGCGTGAGTTTTCCTATGGACGTCGCCATGTTTTTACNGCAACTGCCTCGACCTCGCCAGCCGCAGTAATCGAAGCAGGACGTGACGACAAAATCTATGACGTCATATGCATGCGAAAGCACT
>NW_012049952.1:0-599 GCF_000956235.1 Wasmannia auropunctata
ACAAATATATATTATTGATAATTTTATATACCCCACATTTGTAATTACATTTATGTTTATTGGTAGCATTGTGACAATGTATCCACAAGTTGCATATAGTGATATTTTTTTGCTTGTAACAATACAGCAAAATTCAAATACTTGACCATTTGTATATTTTCTCAAATATCGGATTACTTTAATAAATTTTTTTTTTAAATATAATATTGTAGAAAATATATTTGGTTTTATATTTTATTTGTTAAAAAAATATTTTTAGTTCAGGAAAAATGTAATATACAAAACTTTTTTATATACTACTCGGTAAATTTGTTTCTTTAAAAAAAAGTTTTTGTTTAAGTTAACAATTACTGCATAGACAGATCTCAAAAGTGGTCATTAACTTGTTAAACATCACGTTATAAACAAATGGATAGCGCGAGAGGCTTAGAACTTCTTTTGTGTGATTTATTAACGTTAAATAACAATTATCAGGCAGATGGATCGTCGTTATCTTCACGCAATTGTTAACTAATGGATTTTAAATAATTGCAATAATTTAGTTCAGTTTTAATTTTTAATTAACAATTACTGCGCAAACAGATTTCAAATATCATGGT
>NW_012049953.1:0-356 GCF_000956235.1 Wasmannia auropunctata
GAAATATGCCAATGATATAAAAGAAATCAAAAATGTAAATCAAATGCCACCTGTATTGCAAAAATTGTGTTGAAAATGCTGTATTTTTATATACAAACATAGAATTCCAAATGCATTTTTGATAAGTTATAAATACGAAATAATATGGATAAAATTTTATAATTACGTAGATAGGTTAGACATATAAAGACAAATATATATTATTGATAATTTTATATACCCACATTTGTAATTACATTTATGTTTATTGGTAGCATTGTGACAATGTATCCACAAGTTGCATATAGTGATATTTTTTTGCTTGTAACAATACAGCAAAATTCAAATACTTGACCATTTGTATATTTTCTCAAA
Organism: Wasmannia auropunctata; assembly: GCF_000956235.1. NCBI lineage: Eukaryota > Metazoa > Arthropoda > Insecta > Hymenoptera > Formicidae > Wasmannia > Wasmannia auropunctata. Next base: position 355 of record NW_012049953.1, read on the forward strand.
TA
>NW_012049954.1:0-531 GCF_000956235.1 Wasmannia auropunctata
CGGAAAATCCATACACAGTAAATTATGTTATTTATATAAACTTTGTATTATAAGTAAGAATACATACATGCATAGATAATTGATTGACATTTAAATTTATAAACAATATGGATATATTTTGCGTGAACTGTGTGTCTCACTGCTCAAAGATATGTTATTATTTATATGAATAATATTTAATTTTTTCATTAATGTTATTTTTTGTTATTATATTTTTTATCTTTGTATTTTATCTTTGTTGTAAATAGTTTCCTTTTTCATTAAATGTGGTGTGATCATAACATTTAATTTTCACTTACAGATTACAAATAAGAAACAAAAAAAAACAGACGGGAAAAAAGGTGAATAGGGAAAGGTAAAGGAAAATAAGGAGAAGATATTAAATAAATCTTTATCACTCACATTATTTAATCCTACTTATAGCATGAATAAAACAAAATGGTGTGTAGGGGAGAGAGAGAAAGAGATTTTCAGCGCTCCCGGTATTTGCGAATGAACTATACAGGGTGTCCCGTAACGCTTAATTAATAT
>NW_012049955.1:0-1211 GCF_000956235.1 Wasmannia auropunctata
CAAGCGCTCGGCGAGATACGACCGCCCCACCGCTGATAGTTGCTAGCCGGTAGTTGACGAGCGGTGGGACAGTCATATCTCGCCGCGCGCCTGCATTCAGCGGTATGGCGGACGGATATGCGTTTATTCGCCGATCTTCAAAAATTAATATCTGTTTAACGATTGCGAATTTTGCAAAATGGTACAGAACTTTTCTGTTCAGTTTCATCTGCTTTATCTGCCCACGAGGTCTGGTGCGGTTATTATGGGACACCCTGTATAACGTCGGTATAGGGATAAATAGAAATTTGGTTTTACAAACTTACTTTTTAAGCAGGAATAGCGAGATCACAATTGATCAGCAATTCTTATTATAAATCGATACTTATAAGCATCTTAAAAATCTGCGAAAAAACTTACAAGAGAACACACGGAAGTGTCCCCCTCCGATTTCAATAAGCTTTGGATATATTAAACTACAGACAAAAATAAGATACTACAATTTTTGCATTCGTGCTGAGTCATACGTTAAGGGGATGAAACATCCCTTAGAAAAAAATCGGTTTTATTTTTTCAATGCGAATATCATCGAAACTACGAGATAGAAAAAAATGTTCTGAATAAAAATTGAATGGCTTTAAGAGTACTTTATAATTATAATTAAAATAATTTTTTTATTGTTTATTTTTTTGTTTATCTCCACCATCCAACTTTTTTTTTTAATTTTTCAAAATTTCTTTTTTACCAGATTAAAGGGTATTTTAAGGGAAATTCAACTATGTGTAATAAAGTTATTTTCCGAAGTATTCGGAAGTATTCATTTTCGAGAAATAATTATAAACGCCTCTGTACACGCACCATACTCGTTTATGCGCTAATTTACCTATATGAACTTGGCACTCGACTTTTACTAAAATAAGTTTACAATAAAAAAATATTAGTATTTTGTTTTTAGTAGTTTGTAGTAGTAGTATAATTTCGTTTGTAAATTTATAAAAAGAATTTTGAAGAAATGACTATCACCCGACTTTGAGTTACAGAAAAAATAATAATATATCTTGATTTAGAATTGTTTCTAGTTATTTGTAGTGACTTTCCCGTCGTTTGTAGTTGAAAAGTTACAATATATTCATTCAAATGTTACAATATATTAGCAATAAACAAAAAATGTATTTTGTCAATTTTCAAGATATCTCAAATTTACTTGCGGCATAATTTTTAGAATCGTATTT
>NW_012049956.1:0-442 GCF_000956235.1 Wasmannia auropunctata
CACACGTAACAAATACGGAAGAGTTGGTGCGACAGACCGAGGCGATAATAAAAACACTCGAGTGAAGATGACACTTAGAGAGACATTGCGGGCAATTGCCACATTTTTGTATTGCTTTGTGGGGGCATACGTTATAGCCTCATTGTTTGAGTTAATGATATATTTGTTAGAAAAGTCACTTCAGAAATAATGTATTATGAGATAGTAATGGTTTTGATATTCGATATTTTATGTGTTTTTATATGTATTTTTCATACAGGCTCAAGAAAGACGCTTTGTACAATTTACCACTTTTTATTATATTTTTGTAAGCGCACTGAGTGATAAGCATGAGTATGCCTGAGCGCGAGATTTTATTATATCCCTTCGATAATAGTCGAATTATGTGTTACGTACGCGAAAAGCGAATAAAAATGCGTTAAGATAAAGATTAGTCACAATT
>NW_012049957.1:0-381 GCF_000956235.1 Wasmannia auropunctata
GTGCTCTTCCGATATTTCTAATTCAAATATATCGCGAATGCAGAGTTGTTATTCACGAAAATAAGATGTAATCGATGTTTAAAATAATAAATATGTAACATGTCAACAGGAGTATATTATGATAAAAATGTAATATGTAAAAATGTAATATGTAAGCAATAAATATATATACGCTATTTATAAAATGTTTAATTTTTTGAGAGAGTAGCAAGGCATCCCCTACCACTATCATAAAGTAAAAAAGAAAGATAGAGAGAAAGAAAGATAGAGAGAGAGATTTAACATTAAAAATTTTAAAGCTTATAAATATTATTTTTAAAAGTCAGAGGAAGTTGAGGGAAAGAGAGAGAGGGAGGACGAGTAGTCGCTATATTCATGTTG
>NW_012049958.1:0-434 GCF_000956235.1 Wasmannia auropunctata
TGATACTTATTGGTGATATTTTACGCAGTCTTTCGCTATATGCAAAATATTCTTTAATAATTTAAAATTGTGATAGATGTTGTTATTAAAAATGAATACTACGCAAAAACAAAAAGAAATAATGCTTCAATGGATGAAATTGCATCCACAAGCAGCAAGAGGAAGGTTACGTACTAGAGGAGAAAGTCGAAAAGAAATGGTATTGTTTGTAAATATTGAAAGAAAATACTATATATATTGCTTATGTAATTTTATAATTTTAGAAAGAACTAATGGAAGACTTGGCACGCACAATAAACGCAGCTAACGTTGTAGGTCCTGTAAAAACTGGTACAGAATGGTTTAAGGTTAGGTTAACTTTTTTATAATATACAGAACACATATACATGAGCACATATACTTAACAAAGAATTGTATCTAAACTAAACTGTATC
>NW_012049959.1:0-368 GCF_000956235.1 Wasmannia auropunctata
ACGGCGGAACGCGGCGATAAAGGCCTCGGAGGTGTAGTCGCTCACGACTTCGAGGTGCACGGCTCGCGAGCTGAAGCAGACAAATACACACACAAATGCCTTGTAGGCCTTGTGACCACGGCCCTTGGTCGTCCGCAGCCAAATCGGGCCGGCGAAGTCCACGCCGGTATGTAAGAATGGTCCGCCGGGGGTCACTCGTGCCCTTGGGAGGCTGCCCATCAAGGGTTGAGGAGAGGCCGCCCGCCATCGAACGCATCGAACGCATCGGTGAATGTGACGTCGAACCAGCTGCCGTCCACGCGGTATCCAGAAGCGCTGTCGCACGGCCGCCAGTGTCGCCTGAGTGCCCCCGTGCAGGATGCGTCGGT
>NW_012049960.1:0-884 GCF_000956235.1 Wasmannia auropunctata
TTTATAGCCTTCGATGGTCTCGAATGTTCGAGCTGTTGTTCGGCAATCATCCGACGTCAGAGCCAAGTTAAGCAAAACTTGTTTTGCCCAACCTGACTCTGACGTCAGAGTCAAGTTAAGCAAAACAAGTAAACAGGCAGTTTTGGAGTCGCCAGATGTGCCGATGTCACGCATCGGTCACGCGGGCGAAGTGACTGGCCGAGCTGTCCGGTGCGCGACTCGCGCGTTGTAGCACGAATTTCGAACATCCCGCCCGCCTCGACGGGATATCCGGCGATTGTAGCTTGTTACTGTGTGCCAATTATGGTTGTTGTGGATCCGAAATGCTACGCGTGCTTACAGGTAAGAGAATTACATTGCTATTTACAGTATACATGTACAACAAGTGTCTTAATACTAATGTTGCCCCTTGTCGGTCCCGCTCTCACACGAGAGTGGCAAGGGCACGATTTTGACGACAGGCCGTGTCAGGTATCCGGAAGGGGTCCGCACGTCCACCACCCGCACGTGTCCGTCATCGCCCGAGTGCAGGCGGACGATGCGAGCTAGAGGCCAGCGAGAGGGTGGGGTGGCCTCACCCCGCAGGAGACATAGTTGGCCTTCCTTCAGCGCCGGAGCCGTCTTCCACCACTTTGGGCGAGGGGCCAAGCTCTGGATATATTCTTGCGACCAACGGTGCCATAGGTGGTCCCTCATGTTTTGTAGCAGTCGCCAACGACTCAGACGATTGGGCGGAACATCTCGCAAGGACGGTTCCGGGATCGCGTTAAGCGGCCGGCCAATTAGAAAATGCCCCGGGGTTAGGGCGTCCAGATCCTCAGGGTCGTCCGATAAAGCCTGTAACGGGCGCGAGTTTAGGCAGGCCTCCACCTCCGCAAGGAATG
>NW_012049961.1:0-567 GCF_000956235.1 Wasmannia auropunctata
AACGACGAGCGAGAATCGCGAGGATTGGAGATGTAGCGGATTTTAATCAATCAGACTTTTGATTTTGGTCACACGTGTAATTCTTGCAATGACGAAGGACAAGACCGTACAGCGGAAGTGCTAATCGCGGGGCGAAATGCTACCGAATGTGACGGCGCGAATTCTCGACGACTATTTTCCGACTGGCCTTTGACTCCGCCCGCTCTCCCTTTTATAGCCTTCGATGGTCTCGAATGTTCGAGCTGTTGTTCGGCAATCATCCGACGTCAGAGCCAAGTTAAGCAAAACTTGTTTTGCCCAACCTGACTCTGACGTCAGAGTCAAGTTAAGCAAAACAAGTAAACAGGCAGTTTTGGAGTCGCCAGATGTGCCGATGTCACGCATCGGTCACGCGGGCGAAGTGACTGGCCGAGCTGTCCGGTGCGCGACTCGCGCGTTGTAGCACGAATTTCGAACATCCCGCCCGCCTCGACGGGATATCCGGCGATTGTAGCTTGTTACTGTGTGCCAATTATGGTTGTTGTGGATCCGAAATGCTACGCGTGCTTACAGGTAAGAGAATTACAT
>NW_012049962.1:0-750 GCF_000956235.1 Wasmannia auropunctata
TTGTTATTCCCGCTCGTACTATTTGCGTTTCCTACTTTCTCTTTGCTCCGTTCGTTGCTCGGAGCATTTGTACTTGCTTGTTTGCGCCTTCCGACCAATCAGCTGATGCCGCCTTGTCATCGAGATCCGCCGCGTCTAGCCGACGGTTCTCGGTATAAAGGGGAGCTTTCTGCGAGGCGAGTCGTTCGTCGAAATTCAGTGTTCGAGCAGCGCAGTCGTTTTTCAAATTAATAAAAGTGATCATCGCTTTATCTCAAAGTTCTCTAAATCTAAGTTCTTTCCTCGAATTCTCTCTTAATATTTAATGGTCGATTTAATAATTGATGCAGATAATATATATATATCAAATTCTCTCACATTCATAATTCGGAAATCGAAGGACAGTATATTGGATAATTGTTGCGTGTTACAACATTGCGTTAATTTATTGCGGCTGACATAAAGCGCGCATATGCATATTTTGTGTGAGTTTCGAATTCTCGCAATTATAAAAGAATATAAATATACTCATGGAAATGTATATAACAAAATGTGGCTTCGGAACGTCAAGTTTTCGCTTCCCTGTTACTTTCCGTTAATTATTTTAATTTTATAAATATTTCTAAACTGATTATTAAAAGAAATACTTTTGGTTTAGGATTATATGTTATGATTAATATTTAACCATACTAAACCAAAAATATTATTTTAACAAATAAAAATTGTCCAAAAACAAATTACCAAAAAATAGTGAGATCCTACCAAAACTCT
>NW_012049963.1:0-1166 GCF_000956235.1 Wasmannia auropunctata
AGAATAATATAACTCTGAAATTGATTTTAATCAATTCGGAAACGATCGCCGCCTCTCGGAAGGCAATGGCAAACCACTGAGAGTATCTTTGCCAAGAGAACCTCTTCTTAAAAAAAAAATGGCCGTTCGGAACCGGCGTTAAAAATGTAGGTCCCGTATATCTGCGTAAAAGTGTAAATAGCGCACATCGCAGAAATACGAGAAGAGGTCACTATGTTCTGTCAAGAGTAGTAGGACTATTGATTGATTAATATATATTTATGCCGAATATAAAAAAATGTACGCTACATCTTTTCTTAATCAAAAATATTTTTTTGACAATTAAATTATAAAATTAAATATATTTTTTATATTTTATTTTTACTAATTTAAAAGTTTATTAAAAAATAGTGAGACCTCTATTAACAAAAATTTTTTAATTAACGTTTTCGGACGATATGGGTTTGATTGCTCCGGGAGCGATTAATAATGTCACGTGTTCTCCTTGTCCAATTAGAAATCTACAAAAAAGCATGTGACGTCGTTAATCGCTTTCAGTACCGGGATTCTCAAATGCTTCGGACGGTGCGGGTTTGATCGCTCTGTAGCGGGATTCTCAAACGCTTAACGACGATTGTCGGTATCGTTGCGAAGCTTTTTTTACATATAAGCTATATAAGAAAGGCTGCGAAATCTGCAGAGCGAAACCCGCTCCGTTCAAAAACGTTATAAAAGTATCCTTGCTGTAAATGTAAGGAGATATAAACAATGGCACCTAGATAATGTTTACGAACGCAGTCCAAAAAAGTGTTAAAGCAAGAGAGTGAAAGAACGAGCGAGATAGTGCGCATTGCTTCTCTTTGACTTGTGGACTGATGGTCGACAACGTCATAATTGAGTTTCGCGGCCAATCAATTTGATTATAGCTGGGCTGGTAACAGTTCGTTTCGTAGTGATATACAAATACAAGTAAAACTAATTTTGTTGAATATACACGTTGTGACAAGGAATATAAAGGTTAGTAAAATAATATTGTTATTCCCGCTCGTACTATTTGCGTTTCCTACTTTCTCTTTGCTCCGTTCGTTGCTCGGAGCATTTGTACTTGCTTGTTTGCGCCTTCCGACCAATCAGCTGATGCCGCCTTGTCATCGAGATCCGCCGCGTCTAGCCGACGGTTCTCGGTA
>NW_012049964.1:0-663 GCF_000956235.1 Wasmannia auropunctata
TTGAATTCTTTGTCTTACACATGCATGCGTGCATGCGCATGTATACACATCCACACAACATGCACACACACAAATATACATTAAATTCTACGTATATTTTCTTGTATATCTTTATATACTGTTGTAATATTGTATTATTAGAAGCATCATTTGCATATGTATATATCGATGTAATTTCTATTCTTTGCGCTTAAGAGGATCTATTCTGGAGCGCTTAATAAATGGCGATTTCATCATCATCATCATCATCTCTCTCTCTCTCTCTCTCTCTCTCTCTCTCTCTCTCTCGCGTCGGGCGACGAACCGCGTCGCGATTCGCCGTGGGGAGGGAACGATTCGCACGGGTCGCGAGACACACTCGTCGGCTGCACCGCGAGGAAAAGCGATCGTACGGAAAAGAAAAACGCGAGAACCCCTTCTTTTCGCGCGCTACGAAAGCGCTCCCGTCGCTCGAGAGCTCGGCTTGAAAAAAAAAAAAACGGAATGAACCGATACCGCGCGCATCTCGTCCCGTTTCGCTCCCCGAGGCGTCGCCGTCGCCGTCGCCGTTCACCGCGCGCAACCGAGCGACGGGGATCGAGGGACGCGTGGACGCAGGAGCGTTCCGGCGCGCTCGATGGGATTCCCACGATCGCACGTTTCCGCCGCCGCGGGGCCGTTTTC
>NW_012049965.1:0-1459 GCF_000956235.1 Wasmannia auropunctata
TTATTAATCTGAATCAGCCGTGGCATGTTTTAAACAACTAATATGAGAAAATGGTTAAAGTGAATTTTAATGCTTAATAAGATTTTTTTATCTTAAAATTATATTGGTTATTGCGATAAAAACTGTATGCTTCAGTAGTCGAACGGCCCGAAGGGCAGGGAAGGGTTCCAGATTCAAATCCTGGCTGAGTAATATTTTTCGCAAGTCATTATTTCACAGAAATTTAAAAAAGATGCTAATTAGCATCGAATCATTAAATTGCTTTGGTAATTTAATTGTGATATTACATATTATTTAGTTTAGTACTGCGTTTTAAAGACCGACGATAATGCAGCGTGTAGTGTGCTTAAATTAAAAATTTTAAGATTTACATATAAAAGTTACATATAAGAATTTATTTAAGAGTTATAAAAAAATAGTTTTACATAATATGTGATGATGTTTCAAGCCTTTCTTAAAACTTTCTCTTTGAAAAGTATATTTGAAAAAATAACAAAAAGTTAAGTAATCGTGCTAATTTAAAAATAAACAAATTCAAGTAAAATATGTGTGTTTTATATTTTTTATATAAAAACCATTATATATACTCCTATTATATATATATTTTTTTTTTTTTATTTTAAAATAAAATTCTAATCTTTAATTGCAGTATAATTTTGCATGTAAACGTGAGGAATTTTTTATGACACATTTGTCGGTTAAAGTCGATAACATTATTTATGACTTTAATGGTATAAAAGAAAATTTTCTCTTGCATAGTGGTGGAAGTTCAAAATTAGTTCCCGACCGTGATTGTTTTGCAGCTGTATTACGTTTTTGCAAGATTCTAGAATTTTTTATTTTTGTTTTAATCTCTAATCTTGTTCTTCGAAAACATGACAAACAACCGTAACGGCACGCTTATTATATATTTAATGATCACTTTTATGTTAATATCAACTTTTATCACGATGGTGATCACTGACGTCATAGTAGTACCTACACGATGTGTTCCTCCTTGTTACAGAAGAGGAACGGATGGGCTATGTCGCAAAATGACAGAAAAATGCTAGGTAGGTATACTTTATTTATCATATTTTTGTAAACATTTTTTATTTGTACAGTTTTTTATTTTTTAACTATAATTTTTTATATTGTATGATGTTAAGTGGTTTTCCAATTATTTCTATGTTAAGATATCTTTCAAAAATGATTATTCGTTTGCCAAACATAATGCCAATTGTGTGAAATAACACTAATTGTGATTATTTTTTTCAATGATTTGACACGTCACACAAAATAGATTCACGGAGCTTTGACAATTTTGTTAATTGTAATATTGCATATTTAATAATAATGTTAAATACATAATTCTTAAATCTGTTAAGATATCTTAAATTGAATTAGTATATTTGTTTAATATATGCAGACACATACATATAAAATTTGTTCTTGTAAAACGTTTTGATGTTATATTAAT
>NW_012049966.1:0-457 GCF_000956235.1 Wasmannia auropunctata
CTTCCGATCTCATATTAAAATTTAATTTATATTTTTGAGCATTGTATGTTGTAGCATTATTATACACTTATATTCTTCTATACATATTTACAAGGTTTGTTATGTTTTACTTACTAGCAAAACGCTATTTGCAAACATTAAAATATCAAATTCACATTTACTGTCACATATTTAAGTTATTTTATTACTTACATCAACTTTTATTATAGTCATCATTGAAATCCAGACATGTTTATAATTGATAAAATGTCGAGAGGTTCTCAATATATTTTTATATCAAGACTTCTTTCAAAAATGTTTGGATTTATATATTTGACAACTATATAAAAAATTCGTACATTTAGATTTATGATTGAATGTAACAAAACAAATTTATTTACTTATTACTATTATTAATCTGAATCAGCCGTGGCATGTTTTAAACAACTAATATGAGAAAATGGTTAAAGTAAATTTT
>NW_012049967.1:0-746 GCF_000956235.1 Wasmannia auropunctata
TTTAATTAACAAATATTAAATAGATGACAAAGGCAGTTAAGAGTCCCACGCAGTTCTTGGTGCGTATATATTCTTGGTTTATTCCAATATTCCTTACATTAAATCCTTAGCGAACGTTTCGGCTTCCATCAAGCCATCTTCAGCGCAAATTAGTTATCATTATAGTTATAAGCTTTCATGCTCCACATCGGTGAGTCTACCTCCAATTTCCCGAGAGAAAGTATCGTGAATCCCTGTGCAGCAAGTCAAAATCGTATTGTCCCAATAGATAAAACTTTAACATTTCTTATGTCGTATTGTCACAATGGATAAAACATTAACATTTCTTGTACTAATATCGCCTTTTGTGTTACTTATTTGGTTGTCGGCTGCGTACTTCTGTACGCATTAACGTTGCCATTATCACGTCAGGCCCCGGCGTGGCAACGTTGCGTCGGTATTCGCCGGCAGCCAGCTCGTGCACGGACTGCACAGTACTTGGCGGCCCGTACGCACACAAAGATGCTCTACGTATTCGCGTACTCATACACTCGGATCTGTCTAAAGGATAGCGCTAATTGGATTCATTTTATTCTTTTATTGTTTCCTAATTGACGGATGGGAGGTCTACCTCTCTACTTACGATTTTGACAATTTGATGATTTTGGCGTCGAGTCAAAATCACGCATTATCATACGTAACAATTACGTCTAATGTTTATTATAATTTAAAAAAATATGTTTATCTTTATCTTTATCTAGAAAATA
>NW_012049968.1:0-448 GCF_000956235.1 Wasmannia auropunctata
AGCAAGCGGACAGAGTTTCTTTGTACCCCGACCAGAACACATGTATCTGCGTGCGTGGAATAAAAGTATATACGACATATATCAAAAGTGGCAACACACACTCTCTCTCGTATTTTCCCCAAGTATAGCCTTGGTTCGTCCTCCCCGTTTCCTGACCTGTACCTGCTTCAAGAATTTCTAGTTTCCCCATCTTACAACGTAATTAAGTATTATAGGTATCTTGAACCTTAAGCTAAATATCGAAAACTTTACGTAAAATATTATATAAACTCGAACACAACCTAATGATAATAAAATATAATTTTATACAATGCACTATTTATCAAGTGACTTTTCCAACAAAAGAATAATTAAATCGTATCACGAGGCTATCGCGTAAGCCCATACAAAATAAAATAAAAATGTTGCGATTGACCACAATACACTTGTCATTGACATTCTCATTCTA
>NW_012049969.1:0-2338 GCF_000956235.1 Wasmannia auropunctata
ATTATTTTTAAGTTATAAACTTTCAAGTACACCCGATATCGAAAAAGCTAAGAGATATCCTTCACGAAGTGCATCCTGTGAGTGCGTAGATTAGAATGACGTTCCGACACTGTCAGGAAGAAATCTATTGTGCGCATGCGTGACTTCTCTGCAAGTAGCTCGGTTCCATGGGAAAATACATCTGTCGATTTAGCGTTAAATCGATCGCATAAATATTTACTGAGAAAATGATTGAATTCATGGTAAATTTTTATACAATTAGGCGTTAAAAATGAGCAAAATTGCATTAAAATTTAGAAGAAGCTATTGTATATTTAATGAGAAAAAAAGATGTGTGTACTCGTCGATGTCTTCCACATTCACAATAACATTATAAAGTTCGTCGAGAAATGACACGTTTAGAGGCTTACTACTGGAATTTCAATAGAATCCTATTGCTCGTTATTGGCTTATGGCCCTATCAACAATCTAAATTGACTCGATTTCAATGTGTTGTTTTTTGCGTTATTCTATCGACGAGTATTATATTTCAGGTAAAGCTAAATTTTAAAGCTAGGCTACAATAACATTATTATAAAATGAATTATCATAGCAATCTTTCAACAGCATCGACAATTACGCAATTTTTATATGAAATATATCGTATTGTTACTTGTATTACTAATTATACTTATATGTGATATTAAATAAAACTATATATTTGCAGCTAACACCATTAATTACATTCAAGCGTACTTCGGATCTTGTTATCAAAGTGTTGTCTTCCGTGTCTTTCTTTATAATGTTAATAATACAATATAATACATTTGTTCTTAACATTAAAGTTGTAAGTTGATGTCTTATATATTATCTGTCAACTAGAATCAAGCGACGCGGTAGTATCGCAAAGTTAATTGTATTAAAAAATAAATAATTGCCTATATAATTACAAAATGCATAACGTCCTGGCGTTATTAAAGATCGTCGGAGTCTGACCGGGATCAATTTTATAATTGATTATGATTATAATTCATTTGATATATTTCGGATAGCTTCGTATCTTTCTTCAGAAAATAAGAGAATAAAATATATAAACAGAAATTATCAGAAAGATATAAACAGCAAATAAAAAAGAAAGCAAATGTCTGCGCAATTTCTTTCTATTAGCCATTTTTATTCATTTTATTGTCATATTATTGTCATATTAGAGAGTCTCTAGGCGTTAGTAGCTTATTTAGAATTTCATGTTAAATAAATTTTTGATTAAAACATCTCAGGAACTAAACTTGTAATCACAATCTAAGGACAATTTTATAATATTGATGCTAACTTAAAATCTTTTAGAATTAAATGTGTCGATACTACTTGGCTAATTAAATTAATTTCATCCATTTTTGGGCAATTAATTTTTCTTTAACATTACAATGTTGGATTGTTTACTTTTATAAGTCGATTTTACATTAACCTGTTTGTCAAAGAAAGTATAGCAAAAATTGTTTTTTGATGTATACAAAGACAGTATAGAGAGTTAATAAAATGACAGGTAAGGAATTTACTGATGCGGCTTGAGCACATACATAATAGATTAAAGGATAAAAACGAAATTGCTATTGTATACAAATATAATTACATCGCCAAACGTTATACAGTTGCGCTAACAGGTAAAATAATGTTTTATTGATTTTGCGTGATCATTTTTTCAATTTAATACATAAATTGTCAAATAAAGAGAAAAAAATCTGTTTTATCATAATGATTATAATTTTATACATTTATACGTATATGATTTATTATATGTATTTATTAAAGTATCTGTCACGTGTATTGTGAATGGCGCACGTATTTAATAATTAAATAAAATTAAAAAAGACATCAATTTTAAAATAAAATCCAATTCTATTAAAAATTATTTCATAATAGAGCGTATAATATAATAAAATAGTATTAAGAGACCGTGGAATGTTAACTAACAATTGAGAACTTAAAACGTCAACACGGTACAAAGCGGATCTTGGTGTTTCCATATAATTTTAAGTGTGAATCTTACAATTTTCGATTCATATAACACCACGTGCCCGCAAATCGCGTGCTTCTTCGCAGCTCCGAATCTAGTAGTATGTAATATCACAATTAAATTGCCGAAAGCAATCTAATAAATTGATACTCAATGCATTTATTTAAATCCTACCCTTGATGCTCACTTGCATCTAATGAATCCCCCCTCCCTCACGACGTCAAATGAATGCTAACTTGCATCTATACGAACCGTTCTCACCGAATCTGTAAAGAAATTTATTGCGAATAAATATCACCTCATGTCCTGGCTGAGAACATGAGGTGATATTTTTTTGCAATAAAT
>NW_012049970.1:0-579 GCF_000956235.1 Wasmannia auropunctata
CATATATTCTACGCGGTAACAAAACAAATATTAATTTATTATTATCATGTGCAGAGAGTTAATAAAAAAACGACGTTTAGCATTCACGTTTAGAAAATAGACTTACCTTTTAAACATAAAACTTTATACGTTCAGAATTATTATTAACGCAGTAAAGATTACTCTTATTTAATTTGTTTTGTATCAACATTTATATAAATATTTAAGTTGAATGTCTGAGTTGAAAGTTTTCATTAATAAACAGCATATAAAAAATCAAATATACGGGAGAGAGCATTGCTAGAGTAGAGATAATGATTTAATTATAGATAACAATTAAGATAGTTGACACATCAATATTTAATTCGTACTAAAAATATTAATTGCGCCAATTGCAATTTAAAAAATTAATAAGTAGTGTAATATATTGATTTAATAATCTGCAATTATTTTTAAGTTATAAACTTTCAAGTACACCCGATATCGAAAAAGCTAAGAGATATCCTTCACGAAGTGCATCCTGTGAGTGCGTAGATTAGAATGACGTTCCGACACTGTCAGGAAGAAATCTATTGTGCGCATGCGTGACTTCTCTGCAAG
>NW_012049971.1:0-577 GCF_000956235.1 Wasmannia auropunctata
CGTGTGCTCTTCAAATCTTGTTTTTATTGAATATTAGTCATATGGAGAAATTAACTTTTGACTGGGACTTGCACGATAAAATCACCTTAATATATTTGATTCTATAGTGCCCTAAAGATGGAGAATCAGAAACAACATTTTTTTCGCAATATTATACTATTCCACTTCAAAAAAAGCAAGTACGCATGCGAGACACCGCGTAAAATTTGTAAAGTCTACGGACAAGATACTGTTTCTGATGATACAGTGCGGAGGTGGTTTGTGAAATTTCAACAAAGTGATTTTATTCTCAAAGGCGAGGCACAATCTGGGCGTCCCTGCACTGTAGATGATGATCTACTGGAGTAAGCATCCCCGAAAATCCTCGTTATACAGTACAAATTCTGACAAAGAAATTATAAATTGTACCGGATATGACCACATTTATGGGGACAGATTCTTGAATCATGAATAAAACCACATGAATAAAAACCACAAAATTTTCCCCAAAATCACCCAATATATAATATATGTTTAACAGTATATTTCGATTAATGTACATAAGTAACACTAGTTTATAGCACAAAATTATTTTGTA
>NW_012049972.1:0-5249 GCF_000956235.1 Wasmannia auropunctata
GGCAACCATACGCATTGACAGCGGTACTTTGAACAACGGTCCGGTATTTTTACGTGGACAATTCACGATCGTCGGACAACCGTTGGACACGTTTCTGGACACTACCGGTTGGGGAAAAGGAGTAGCCTTTGTGAACGGTCACAATCTTGGGAGATACTGGCCATTAGTAGGCCCGCAAATAACTTTGTATGTACCAGCTCCGTATCTTCGCACGGGCGAGAACGAGTTGATCATATTGGAATTAGAATATGTGTCGCAAACGAGAAAGATGAAGTTCCAAGTCGTACCGAATCTGGGTGCGTTGAATTTAACTCAGAGCTCAGATTAATTTAATATATGTGTATTGAAGTGAGTGGTGATTCGAACAAATGTTGTAAGACGTAAATCGCTCGCGCGGAGAGAGAGAGAGAGAGAGAGAGAGAGAGAGAGAGAGAGAGAGCAGAAAGGGTTTGGAGTCATTAAATACCACGAAAGTGACGAACCGAGGGGTCCTTATTTCTGCATGCACGATACACACACACACACACACACACACACAGAGTGTTTTGTTTTAATTTATCCAGCCAAATACTTTGAAAATTGAGACCGATAGGCAAAAATGTTTCAGACAAAAATATGATTTGGAGAGATAGGGTCGCGTAATGAAATACGACTGTAAAAAAAATACTCTTTAATTATGTACGCTTTCTTGCTTTTGCAATATAATGGAATATCTGGAAATAAATTTTCAAACTTGTTTTATAAAAAACTTGTCCTCTAATTACCAATTCATCTTAACGCAACCTAGAAACTCTTTTAAGCCACTTATTGTCATAACGATCCTTTTAAAGTATTTTTATAAGTCAATTAAAAATAAAAATTTAATTAAAGATAAATGCGTAGAGAAATGCGTGTTTTTTATATTTTTCGTGTTCAAATTAAACGTGTACGTCCGTAAAATATATAGGTATAAGCAGTTTAGCGACACATTTTTAAACGCGATTAACGAAAGATAGCATAAAACAAAACATCCATCTCGTATTTCTTTAACATATGTAACAATTAATGCTAGCATGATTTTATAAACGACAATTATAATATAACACACAAAAATACATAAAATTTAATTAAATTTCATGCATTATTCAACTACAACAAAAGGAATACTTAATTTTACTTTAAGTAATTTTAAGTAATTTTACTTTAAGAAAAAGTGCAGCGCTAACATAAATAAATATTATTAATGGTATAAAAACTTGAAGATGAAAATAAATTTTATATTCTTTAATCTGAAATATATCTATATTTCAGATGTACTTCATATATAGATATATTTCAGATAATATATTAATTATGATACATTTTCTTTTAATGCAAACGACACATTTCAAAACAAAGTGTTTTATGTATCAATAAAAAATTTACCTCTTCCTACAAATGGAATATTACACGACATATGCATAAATCCGAATCGATGTTACACCACGAAAATATTTTACAATAAAATAAATTGAATGTAACTTATATACATCTCATAGGTATGACAGAGGTGTTCTGTTTCCTAGAAGAAAAATCTTAAATCATTACAGAATTGTAGAATTAACTGAAAAAATTCTAAGAATTAAAAAAATTAAGTGTTTGTATTAATTGTCCTGTCGAAGGTTTTACTGTTTCGAGAACACGCTATCCGAATAAGCTGAGCTGAGAAAAGACTCGGGAACATTTAGCGCGGTAGTTTATACCCTACGGGAAAATCGATCGGTTTCGATAATACTACGACCGCTACACAGCAAAAATATGCGCATTGTCGCCTATGGTCGATGAAGAACCGATTTGTAAAGATCCTGCGAAGCATTCAATGGCTTTAATATCCTCCGCGTTGACAAATGAGGGTTTCGCACGGCAGGACGTCCGATGGCCCGATGCCACACGACGAATTATCTCACCTCCTCTTTCGCGCCGCGCCACGCCGGTGCTTCCTGCAGGCGAATACCGTAGATAATAATGAGTATGGTGACAAAGCACTACTGCTTCATAAGCTTTATCCATATCCGATGGAGTCTGTCTCACGGTCTAATAGTGGTGTACGTAACGTATATACGTATACGTAACGTTTATTTACACGATGATTATACAAGTCCATAAACAAATGGATTTCAAAAAACGCGGACAATGCAGTTATAAATACGAGTATATAATCAACGAGGAATATCTTCGTTCAATGCCAACTGTATACAGAAGACCGGTTATGGAAGTATCTTTTGACTAAATCGGTTGACTAGATTTATGACATTTTATAGATTTAAATTGCCATTCATGTATTAAGTATTCATTCATAAAGTCATCATTTATTCAATTCATAAGTATTCACATATGCGAAATATATATAACTTTTGATGAAATATAATAATAATAACAACAAATAAAATTATAAAAAAGTCTTATTTTTTATTTTCATAAGGATTTTATGATTTACAGAGAGAGACTTATATAATATTAAAACATATATATATGTAATCACAGTTCTATATGTATAATTTTATAAAATTTCAAAGTTTATATGCAAAAATATATTCTAAATTCTAGATTCATGACTTGATCTGTTATCAGGTATATTCTGCCTAATATTTATCATGTACAAAACGTATAATCTTTTATAAAAGAAATTACTAAACGAGTCTAAACATTTTATGAGCCCTCTTTCTTGCTGCATTACGCGGAATTTGTACCGTACGTCCCTAGTAATAGTTAGTACCAGACGATGCCAAGAGTAGTATAGTGCGACGATATTATCTCAGAAATTGAAAGTCATGGTAGAGTATCAGAAAATAGAACGTTTAATTATATCATAAAATTCGGGCAGTTTTAATCTACATTAGCTCAAAATTCGAAATTAGCGCCGACTCTTAATTATTAATGCCAAACTTTTCTGGAGACAAAAAAGTTTTCATCTGTAAACAGAATTTTGTGTGAATGATGATGACAAGAAGCATAAAAATTATATATATATACTCTAATTTAATGCGACATTTTTTTATTTGTCTCATTGCAATTTTTAATGATAATAATGCTATACAGGAGTTGCGAGATGTACGTCACCCAAGCAATTGAAGGGCATATTACGGCGATTAAACTCCGCCCTTTGCGAAACGCGCCGCCTTCGACATGCGCCGAAGAGTCGTTTGCGGTTGCACCGTTTCTTACCTTTAATCACGCGTTTAATCTGTCCGAAGTGGTGAACGTGCTACGCGTGTGAAGAATCGTGTAATTCGAAACATCAAGCATATTTATTTTCAAAAATCAGTTGCTCACCTATCGCTTATTATAATGTCCGGTAATAAGCACAGAATATTATTCGAGATACAAAGTTTTGTTATTAAGATTAAATTACATAATAACACGCAAAAACATATAAGAGTGGATAATACGATAACAGATATATATTTAACAATATTTTCGTTTTTGTTTAAACTATATATTAATATTTTGTGTCAGAAAACATTAATTTTTGTCTCATTAATTATTAAAATAGTGCACGGAGATTTTCGCGTAATGAAATCGCAATGCGCAAATTCTTTATAAACATGCTATACTTGAAAACATTATTATAAACACATAAAGATTTATCCGGTTTCAAAATTACAAATATATTAAATATATGATAATCCAATATCATATAGTTATAATGTAATTAATCGAGTAAATATATATGTATTAATATATAGAATGGAACGCAACGCAGAATGCACCCTTGGACTTGAGCAGACATGGGACTGCATGGAAAACTAATGTTATGAGTACTTTCAAATTTCAACGACGTCTTCCCTGTCAAACTTGCGGTAAAAGTTTTGACAGACCTTCTCTTTTAAAAAGACATCTGCGAACGCATACAGGTAAATGAGATTCTTTTAACCCTTATGGATTACCGAGATTTAAAAATTTTCTATGAAGTTTACTTCCTTTGATTTATTTCTTTCTTTCCTAAAGTCCTATAATACTTACAATCATTATTGATCAGAAATGAAATTAAAATAATACATTTATGCAATTTTTCAATAAAAAAATTAATGTGTAATATGTATTATATTTTTATTTTTTCTAAACAAAATATCTGAAGAATTTTTTCTATAAAGGGCTAATCAGTCCTATAACATTTTATAATTGAAAATAATACACCATTATTTATTTATCTAAAATGTAAATAATATTGAAAAATTAAAGTAATTAAATATAACACAATTTTTTTAATAATCTAGCTACTATACCATTATATGTTTTATTTCTAAAATTTAAAAAGTTTTGATGTAATCAAAGCGTGCAAAAATTTGTTTGGAAATCTTGAATAGATTTAGATTTCGTGCGGTAGAAAAGATATGAAAACAATTTTTTCTACAATTTATTCTTTCTACTTAATTAATGTTAATTTATTTTTTACTTTATTAGTTAAAATTAATTTATCGTAAATTATTGTTTTACATTTTGAATTTTCAATACAATGCATATATACAGTGAGAGGCATCAGTTCCGGAACGGCTAATTATTTCACAGAAAGCATTGGATTTATGGAAAAATGTTTAAAACAAAAATTGTATAGTGTTTAAGAAAATCTATTATCTGTGGTGATATTTATTTGAGCTTTAGTTGATCTTGAAAAGCGCAGTTAACATAAAAATCTTAAATGGAAACCTCTATTTTTCGTTACATATTCTTGTTGCTGTTCATTATAAGTATACTTTTCGAGTTATAAGATTTGAAAATTATAATACCGTTGACATTTAGAGTAAAAAAAAATGCTGCAGGAGTAAACTATGGGGTCCTTATCTTTGCTGTGACATATCAACGCACATACACACACGAGGTGTAAATTCGACTGAATAACATGTAGTACCTTGGATAATGCTAATATCAGCGATATTGCGCAGACTGCGTTCCGTTTTAACGCTTACGCGCTGTGCAGAGTATGATTTATTCTTGTTTAACAGTTGATAAACAACAAGAATAAAATGATTTCGTGAATGCTATAAGCGCCAAAAGCGTGATTACGGAACGCGGCCTGTAACTTTCAAATCTTATAATTTAAAAAGTGCTTAATAAAAAATAACACCATAATGTTTTGAAAAACTCTTGACGTTAGCAATATATGTAACGAAGAGTATGTAACGAAAAATAGGAATTTTTATTCAAGATTTTTATGTTAACCGTGCTTTTCAAGATCAACTCAAATAAATATCAACAACTAATGAATTTTTTTAAACCCTACAATTTTTGTT
>NW_012049974.1:0-1819 GCF_000956235.1 Wasmannia auropunctata
CCATTATTGCTATCGTACGCCGTCGGATATTCGGACGAGGCCCCAGCAGTGCAACCTTCCAAAGACGACCGGACTTCTGCGCCTGCAGCAATCATCGATGCGGTATTTAACGCCCGAGATTAATTAAGTTTTCCTCCGGGCGAGCCAGTAGAATATAAGTTCCGTAATTTTTTTTTGTGTCCCCACCCACGGCGCCATTTTTGTAACGACAACCGCGTTCGTGTAGCATCTCCCGCACCACGCTGTCAAAATGGGTGAAGAGCAACCCATAGAGCAACCACGCATAGAAAGCTATCGCGTACCTAAAATACCGCCCTTCTGGCGCAATGCCCCTGAAGCCTGGTTCGTTCAGATCGAAGCGTCGTTTCGTGTCACTAACATTACCGCCGACCGTACTAAGGTCGATCACCTTCTTACCGGTGTCGACCACGAAGTAATTGCACACGTAACTGACCTAATTACCGCGGAGCCTTCTCCCGCGGATCTATACAAGTTACTCAAAGAACGAATTTTGTCGGTATTCGCGATTTCTCCCGAGACACGATTAAGACAACTACTGAAAGGCCAGGTGCTTGGTGACCAAAAGCCATCACACCTTTTAACACATATGAAAAATCTTAACAGTGGCCTGCAGCTCAGCAGTTTTAAAATCGCTTTTCATAGAGCAACTACCTGACACGCACAAAGCCATTTTGATTACGGTTAACGAACCGGATTTACAAAAATTAGCGGAAATAGCCGACTGATTGGCAGACATTAATAGTGCCAGCCGAGCTATAGTCCCCAGCGTAGCTCCGGTAGATAAACAGAAATACCGGGATTCAGATGCTAGTATTGACGAAAAGCTAACTAAACTGACAGAACAACTCGCGTCTTTGAGTAACGAAGTATCCAAACTACACCGTGGACGTTCCTCGGGAACAATCTCGCACGCGATCTCCCGGCTCAAGGAGCCCCGCGAGACAATCGGGTATTTGCTATATCCATCGGAAGTACGGAGCCAAGGCAACGTCTTGCCGTAAGCCCTGCGCTTGGCAGAACAATAATCGTTCGGTAAACTAACGTCCTTCCTGCGTGCGGAGACGGTCGGGGGAAGCGAACGAACTCAGACTACTCAGAGCCGCCTCCACGTTTACGACCGGACTTCCGGTCAGCGCTTTCTTATTGATACTGGCGCAGAAATATCCATTTTACCAGCGACAATCCGGGATAAAAAAAATCCGTCCGAACTTAAATTATTCGCAGCCAACAATACTAATATAGACACATTTGGCGAGCGTCGTGTCACTCTAAATTTAGAACTTCGGCGACCTATTACCTGGAATTTCCGCGTAGCCGCCGTACCTTTCGCGATCATTGGTGCAGACATTCTGAGAGCCTATAAATTATTAATAGATTTACATAAACGCAGACTTATAGACAGCACCACCAATCTTTCTACCCCCGGTAACGTTTATGCCGTGCCGGAAATAAAAATTTCGACAGTTAACCACGAGTCAGACTTCACTTGCATTCTCTCCGAGTTTCCGGAAATTACGGGCGTCATTCAACAAGCATCCCCACAGACGCGTGAGGTTGAACATCATATTATAACCTCCGGTCCTCCTATAGCGGAGCGCGCGCGTCGCTTATCCTCGGACAAATTGCAGGCGGCTAAAGCCGATTTTAAACGACTTATGGAACTGGGCATTTGCAGACCATCTAGTAGCCCTTGGGCTAGCCCCATTCACCTCGTCCGCAAGAAAAGCGGCGAGTGGCGGGTTTGCGGCGATTACCGTCGTCTAAATTCCATTACCATCCCGGACAAATATCCGATTCC
>NW_012049975.1:0-629 GCF_000956235.1 Wasmannia auropunctata
CCAGCGAGTTTCCTCTCTAGAATACACGTAGTACGTGTAGTAGGCCGCTAGAGCAGTCTTTGTCCGCCCGCCAAAACTATTGGTCGTGCTATTGCTGTATAGACGTTACGCTCAATAAACGTGATTCATTAATTGAATACAGTGGGTTGATTATCCGTGCTATCCAACAATTCCCCACAGTGGCGACCCCGACGTGATCGTCGCGTGGCAGTAGTTAGTCGGGAATAACAGCGTGCAGAAACGTTTCTCGACCGCGAGTCCGTGTGCGTCGTGAAGTTTCCGTCGTGCAGGCGTCGTCACGTGCCCACAATTCTTCGGGTGGACACGAGACGACAATTTTTCTGTTCTAGCGCTGGCCCCAGAGCTCATCCTAAGATTTAGAGCCCCGTAGAGAACGGATTTCGATACCGTCCCGGAGAGTTCTGTCTCGACGCATTCGCACGACAGCCTTTGGACAACTCGTCGTCGTTGTAGCGCGCCATTGGTGAAAGCCATTGTTGCTATCGTACGCCGTCGGATATTCGGACGAGGCCCCAGCAGTGCAACCTTCCAAAGACGACCGGACTTCTGCGCCTGCAGCAATCATCGATGCGGTATTTAACGCCCGAGATTAATTAAGTTTTCCTCCG
>NW_012049976.1:0-713 GCF_000956235.1 Wasmannia auropunctata
CTGCAAAGAATCTCCGACAAAGTCTACTCCCTCGAGATTAACGGCAAACCTTCTAGCGTTTCGGTGGAACGTTTAAAACCGGCGCATTTCCTGTCAAACGACTCGAGCGATACCGCGTCATCAGACGTTTCGTCCCCTTTAGGCTACTCTAATAAATCGCCTACCCCAGTCGAATCTCTACCGAAACCGATCAGAACGTATCCCGGCAACAGAAAACAAGTACGGTTTCGTTTAACCGAACAAGCGTAGTTTTAGTCTAGTTTCGTATATATATGTGTAATATTCATGTTTTATCTACGCGCCGTCCCAGTAATCATAGTTTCAACTAGCGCCATATTAACTATAATATCTCTACTGTAGCGTTAGCCTTAAGTCCATTATACCGTCAGTTACAAGCACTTCCTTTAAATTTAACTATATGCGTCAGTGCGTTTTTAGACAAGCGTTAATTTTGTATTACCTTCTTTGTATTACCTTTCTGTTCAACATTTATTGTAAAACATTTCAAACTCTTTCCTATCGTTAACACTTAAGGGGGAGTATATGGCGACCAGCGAGTTTCCTCTCTAGAATACACGTAGTACGTGTAGTAGGCCGCTAGAGCAGTCTTTGTCCGCCCGCCAAAACTATTGGTCGTGCTATTGCTATACAGACGTTACGCTCAATAAACGTGATTCATTAAGTGAATACAGTGGGTTGATTATCCGTGCTAT
>NW_012049977.1:0-733 GCF_000956235.1 Wasmannia auropunctata
GAAGCTATACCAATTGTCGACACAACCGCTAAGACGGTTGCTAAAGCATTTCACGACCATTGGATCTCGCGATTCGGAGCTCCGCAGGTCATTACAACAGATCAGGGAGCGCAGTTTGAATCACAACTGTTTTCAGCGCTCTTACTTCTCATCGGCTGCAAACGCATTCGAACAACTGTTTACCATCCGGCCTCTAATGGCCTTATCAAACGTTGGCACCGCTCCTTAAAAGCGGCAATTATGTGTCACAATACGCAAGACTGGGTTCATGTCCTACCGACCGTCCTCCTCGGATTGCGCACCCATGTACGTGCCGATACTAAGGCATCTCCCGCCGAATTTGTCTACGGTACGACCCTCCGAATGCCCGGAGAATTCTTCCTTCAGGAGGACTTCACACCCGACCCGCAGATTTTCCTGGATGATTTCCGACAATATATTCGACAGGTCAAGCCCGTTCCGGTGGCTCACCATTATAAAAATCGCGCGTTCGTCTTTAAAGATTTAGCCGCCTGTTCTCACGTGTTTCTTCGTATTGACGCTGTTAAAAGACCGTTAGAGCGACCTTACACCGGTCCCTTCAAGGTCCTGCAAAGAATCTCCGACAAAGTCTACTCCATCGAGATTAACGGCAAACCTTCTAGTGTTTCGGTGGAACGTTTAAAACCGGCGCATTTCCTGTCAAACGACTCGAGCGATACCACGTCATCAGACGTTTCGTCCCCTTTAGGCT
>NW_012049978.1:0-1305 GCF_000956235.1 Wasmannia auropunctata
GGATAAAGTCGCGGCCATTCAAAACTTCCCGAAACCACGCACGGTCGCCGACTTGCGACGTTTTCTAGGAGCCCTTAACTGTTATCGACGTAGTCTACCTCACGCCGCTCGCGTGCAAGCTCCCCTCCACGGTTACCTCAAAGACTCTCGCAAGAATGATAAAAGCGAGATCATTTGGACACCCGAAACCGAGACTGCGTTTGTGTCAGCTAAATCAAGTCTAGCTAATGCAGCCTTACTAGCGCATCCGTCCGCAACGGCAGAAACCCGCTTGGTTTTAGACGCCTCGGATTTCTCAATGGGAGCTGTTCTTGAACAAAAATGTGCAAACGTATGGAGGCCATTAGCTTTCTTCTCCAGAAAGTTTACCCCATCGCAAAAAAATTACAGCGCCTACGATCGTGAACTTACCGCGATCTACGAGTCAATCAAATTCTTTCGGCACTTCTTGGAGGGCCGCAACTTTAAGATCCTGACCGACCATAAACCCTTGACTTTCGCGTTCCGTCAACGGTCAGATAAAGCCTCGCCAAGGCAATTACGACAATTATCATTTATCGCCCAATTCATCACAAACGTAGAATTCCTCTCAGGGTCCGATAATGTGGTTGCCGATAGCCTTTCGCGCATTGAGGCCCTTCGCTTGCCGGTGGAATTCGAACTAGTCGATTTGGCTGCCCGGCAGAAAGAAGATGAAGAACTTAAGCATTTGCTAGCTGCCGACGCGTCCTCCCTTAAATTAAAAAAATTCATTTGGGGTTCCCCCAATACGGAACTTTATTGCGAACTATCAGGAGAAGCCATTCGTTCATACATTCCATTATCCCTGCAAAAACAAGTTTTCGATCTATTTCACAATCCCGCGCACCCTAGCGCGAAGGTTACCGACCGCGTCATCCGGCAACGATTTATTTGGCCTAATCTTCATCGCGACGTTTCAAAATGGGCCAACAACTGCATCGATTGTCAACAGACAAAGATCTCTCGTCACGTTAAACAAGTTCCCGCTCATTTTACCGCACCAGATGGACGTTTTAATCACGTTCATTTAGACATCATCGGCCCTTTACCTTTAAGCAATGGGTACAGATTTTGCTTGACACTAATCGACCGCTTCTCCCGCTGGCCCGAAGCTATACCAATTATCGACACAACCGCTAAGACGGTTGCTAAAGCATTTCACGACCATTGGATCTCGCGTTTCGGAGCTCCGCAGGTTATTACAACAAATCAGGGAGCGCAATTTGAATCACAACTGTTTTCAGCGCTCTTACTTCTCATCGGCTGCAAACGCATTCGAACAAC
>NW_012049979.1:0-459 GCF_000956235.1 Wasmannia auropunctata
TTTCAATTATTCACTGCAGATTAACCTTAACGTAAGACACTCGTCGTAAGTCGTAGGCAGTACGAAATGAAAATAATTCATTTCGCTTGCGACTGCTACTACGACCATAAAAACCGGAATTACGTCACTTACAACCTACTGTTACGGCCTAAAACTCTCCATTGTAGACGGACCTTAATATAGCTGCCTTAAGGTCCATTTACAATGAAAATAGTAAGTCGTAAGCCATAAGAAACTGACTAATAATAGTCGAATATGAGAAGAATAATCGACTGCGATTGGTCAATTTCTTACAGCTTACGACTTACTACTGTCATTGTAGATAGACCTTCATGTTGTACTTATGCTGTTATGCATTTCATGTGTTCTCGGCTAAAGTCCGTGGTCCCGGCTTTACATTTGTTTTACGCATGGTGTAAGTCGGGGAATTGTCTGGAGTGCCTGTCGGTGATGTCAGCG
>NW_012049980.1:0-481 GCF_000956235.1 Wasmannia auropunctata
ATTTAACCAAACTTAACCTCATCACCAGTCACCGCATATCAAATAATTTATATTCGACTCACCTGACATTTTTTTTGACAAATTAAATCCAATGCTCTCCCAAGCTAAATCTTTGCAAAAATTTATTCCAGCATATTCTTTCCAATTTTTTGCATATAAAGCAGGATTCACTTTGACAAGAGCGATCAACTCTTGTTTTATCAACAGTTCTTGTTCATTATCTTGTTCATCCTCTACCAGCTCTATCTCGTCTGTATCCTCAAATACTAATTCTTCCTCAGACATTTTAAAAAAACCTTCGTACTTCGTATTTTTTAAAAATCGTACTTAAAAAAAAATCTTTCAATTATTCACTGCAGATTAACCTTAACGTAAGACACTCGTCGTAAGTCGTAGGCAGTACGAAATGAAAATAATTCATTTCGCTTGCGACTGCTACTACGACCATAAAAACCGGAAATACGTCACTTACAACCTACTG
>NW_012049981.1:0-346 GCF_000956235.1 Wasmannia auropunctata
ACTTTCCGCCTTTCTTTACCAAATCGCTGACGAATATTATATCACATCTTTGCAGCATCTTTTCCTGATGGTAATCACAAAAATTAAAACATGTTAAATTTAACCAAACTTAACCTCATCACCAGTCACCGCATATCAAATAATTTATATTCGACTCACCTGACATTTTTTTTGACAAATTAAATCCAATGCTCTCCCAAGCTAAATCTTTGCAAAAATTTATTCCAGCATATTCTTTCCAATTTTTTGCATATAAAGCAGGATTCACTTTGACAAGAGCGATCAACTCTTGTTTTATCAACAGTTCTTGTTCATTATCTTGTTCATCCTCTATCAGCTCTATCTC
>NW_012049982.1:0-717 GCF_000956235.1 Wasmannia auropunctata
TACTTGTGGAGACAGTATTTGTGAAGATAGTAATTGTGAAGACAATATTTGTGAAGATGGTACTTGTGGAGATAATGCTTGTGGAGGTATTGATCTTGGTGCAGATAATGGAGAAAGTGATGGTGAAGGCAGAATAAATATCGGAGAAGGAGAAATTTTTCCAATAGTTGTGGTATTTTTCACATTCTTTGACGTGTAATTACTGACAGTTCTGAAACACCAAATATCATATCATTATCTAATGTCGTAACAAGTTAATTTAATTTGTAAATGGTAATTACATACTTTCGAGGTGTGATATGGTCTACCAAGAATAAACATAGATCGTAAAATTTCCATTTTGGCACATACACGGGTTTTGTTCCTTGCCCAGATTTTCCTTTAAGAGATGTTACGACTTTCCGCCTTTCTTTACCAAATCGCTGACGAATATTATATCACATCTTTGCAGCATCTTTTCCTGGTAATCACAAAAATTAAAACATGTTAAATTTAACCAAACTTAACCTCATCACCAGTCACCGCATATCAAATAATTTATATTCGACTCACCTGACATTTTTTTTGACAAATTAAATCCAATGCTCTCCCAAGCTAAATCTTTGCAAAAATTTATTCCAGCATATTCTTTCCAATTTTTTGCATATAAAGCAGGATTCACTTTGACAAGAGCGATCAACTCTTGTTTTATCAACAGTTCTTGTTCATTATCTTGTT
>NW_012049983.1:0-606 GCF_000956235.1 Wasmannia auropunctata
TACTGCATTTGCATGCGAATTTTTATTCGCGCCGTGGAACTTGTCAAAGTTCATAAAAAATTTTGAGATTCATCGGGTCTCCCTTTCTATCCGTGTAATTCCATGAAAGATCAGTAGGATCGTTTTCTCAAGTACCGATTTGGAAAGTAGAGATTTCAAGCTGTAAAATGCTTTTTTGAACATCTCGATACGATCATTTTTGACGAAGTTACATTCTCTTGAATTTTGCCTATTTTTGGAGGGTAGAGTAAGTGATGCTTTAATTTTGTTGAGAAGTGTATATATACATATATATTTTTTGCTTGGGCTTCACCGATTGAAGAGGCAAAATAATCTTTAAGGATATTTCTCATTTTTTTCGATATAGCATTTGCACGGTTAGCACCTAATCGACCGATTTCAGCAAAATACATATATAAAGGAAAAGTATCGTTTGCAATATCCTTCTCTAATGCTGCCATCATGTAGCTTAGTATCAACTAAATCTGTTGTACAATATTGTTTATATTTTCATATTCTTCCCCAAGCATATAAAATTGGTAAACAAACGAGGGCCTTGAACACATTCTCACAGTTGATTATTGACATGCAAAGAAGTTGNGTAAG
>NW_012049984.1:0-534 GCF_000956235.1 Wasmannia auropunctata
ATTAAAATGGTCCACCCTGTATATATAATAAATTAAAAGAATAATGAAATTAAAGAATGAAATTAAGAATGAAATTAAAAGAATAATTAATAAATTTAAATTTATTTGATTTTCAAAAAATAAAAAAATATATATCTTTAGATAAAAAATTATTAATTAAAGACATAATAATCTATAAAATGTTATATATTGCAAATTAAATATCCGAATTTGTAGCATAACAATAATATGTACTAAATAATAAAAATATATAATATATAACATAATATATACTGAAAAGAATAAATCCTTCGCATCGAAGTATTATTAGCTCAGCGTAGAGTTCTAGATTATCAGAGAAGCGCGACCGGTGTTACGAGTTCTGATTGGACACGCAAATGGCCAATCATAAGATTGATTTATCGCTATTATAAATGGCTGCCGAATAAATCAAACTTATGATTGGCCATTCGACGCCATTATTAATATTTTCTAGTACTTTTGCGATACTGCCATAAGCCGGTCGCGCTTCTCTGATAATCTAGGACTCTAGCT
>NW_012049985.1:0-420 GCF_000956235.1 Wasmannia auropunctata
AGAAATGCGACTTACAGCATTCGGAAGCTTTATCTTTAATTTTGCGCACTCGATCACCATTATGCGATTTTTTTTACCGAGTCATTCAATACAAAAGCGAAAATGATTCTTTTTACTTCAATGTTGAGTAACTCGATGAAAAAAAATTGCACAATGCTGATTGAGTGCGTAAATTAAAGGTAAAAATACACGCTTTCGAAGTCGCTGTAAGTCGAAAGTCGCTGTAAGTTTGTATGCGATTTTTATTTTACTCTATGAAACTTCGCAAATTTAGTAAAAAATTTTTAAATTTGATACATCTCCATTTGCATCCGTGCAGCTTTATAAAGAATCAGTAAGTCATTTAATGAATTATGGATTTCGAAAGTAGAGACTTTAAGTTGTAAAATGCTATTTTGATCATTCTATTACGATCATTTT
>NW_012049986.1:0-656 GCF_000956235.1 Wasmannia auropunctata
TGTGCAGCAGCTTCTGCCATAGTAAGTTTACTTACGGTTGCTGTGGGTATATAAAATATAATAAATAATATAATATAGTTTCATTATTATAATTGTATACAAAGAGAGAAACACGTTAAGATGAAATTTTAATTATCTACTTTATCTACTCTAATAGCACAATTCATTTGCATTAGCGCAATATTGGCTCAATATATATCCCCAATGTCATGTATGCCAATGTTTAACAAATACATCGCCAATGAACTATGCTACTAGGGTAGTATACTCGGCGCCAAAATTAAAGGATCATCTGTTATGATCGCTACAAATATGAAAATTTCAAGCGAGAGTAACTTCGTAAAAAATGATCGTAACAGAATGATCAACAAAGAATTTTACAGCTTAAAGTCTCTACTTTCAAAATCCATAATTCACTTACTGATTCTTTACAAAGCTACACGGATGCAAATGGAGATGCATCAAATCTAAAAATTTTTTGCTAAATTTGCGGAGTTCCATGGAGCAAAATAAAAATCGCGAAGAAATGCGACTTACAGCATTCGGAAGCTTTATCTTTAATTTTGCGCACTCGATCACCATTATGCGATTTTTTTTACCGAGTCATTCAATACAAAAGCGAAAATGATTCTTTTTACTTCAATGTTGAGTAACTC
>NW_012049987.1:0-300 GCF_000956235.1 Wasmannia auropunctata
CCTTCACAGCATCGTAGGTCAAATCACCATGTTTAGCTAATACTTCATCGATTTCTTTACAAACTTTGTCTTGTATATCTTGATGTTGGGCTAATTCGTATAGAGCGAACGTGGCTGTCGTCGAGCTTGTTTCAAATCCAGCTAGGAAAAAGATATAACTTTGTGCAGCAGCTTCTGCCATAGTAAGTTTACTTACGGTTGCTGTGGGTAAATAAAATATAATAAATAATATAATATAGTTTCATTATTATAATCGTATATAAAGAGAGAAACACGTTAAGATGAAATTTTAATTATCTA
>NW_012049988.1:0-1279 GCF_000956235.1 Wasmannia auropunctata
TAATTACTATCCGTTCGATAATTATTGTAATTTCTAACCCGAACTTTTCCTGTAATCTCTCATAAGAGTAAGTTACAACTTTTAGCGTTGAAACTTTTGAAAATTATATTATCTTGAAATTAATCGCATTTTGTAAACCTATGAAATTTGTAAACTTAATTAGTAATAAACCTAATTGTAATGTTTAATTGCAAATCCCTTTTTTTTAATTAAGCGACCTCACCCACGTTCATCTTCCTTCCCCCACAGGAAATTGCACAGGTCCGATCCTGAGTCATAAGAATTAAATTTCTTGACCGTAACAGGACCAACGATCGCGCTGGTTTGTGAGTAATATCGTCCTTTTCAGGGCATTGACTCGTCTGTCAAATCCGTTAAAGCGCTTTCGACTCGCACATACGCTACCGTGCCTATTTGCGAAACAGGCTATCTAGTTACGTCCTTCCGTATCCCCCTCCTCACCGAATCCAGCTTCGTTTCTAAACAAAACTCCTTTTAATTTTCTTTTAAAAATAAATCATTTCCCAAGGTTTGGACGTAACAGTCCAGTAAAATCGATTTTATTATTTTATTTCTTTAAAAGAAGCTTGAATTTTTACTCAAAAATTTTACTTTATTTTAGGCGGTCAAATAATTCAACTTTTTAAATCTAATATGCAATTCAAATCATTATGCAATTTTTTCTAAACGACAATTCCTTTTTTCTAAAAAAATAATTTAGTCCATGTATTATAATATAAAAGAATATTTTTTTATTTTTATATACTTATGAATTTCTAGTACGTTGAAACTTTTGCATGTAAAAAAATAAGTAAAATGCAATCTGACTTCTATGATGGTAAAAACTTGTTAAACATTTCACAAGTATGCATGAATTATTTTAAATTTTTATGTATAAGAACAATAAAAAAAATCTGCGGACTTTGCACATAGGAGCGGATCTACTTTTTGAACCTAGGTTGGAAATTTCACATTGCCGATGATGGATTAAATATATTTACAAATAACGAAATTACCAGAGCTTAAAAACAAAATTCTTCACTTTTTGTTGAAAATTATGTCATCAAGTAACTGAAAACTTAATATATGCCATATAGTCTACTTGCCATTTATTACTTTATGAAGATATGTCATTTCATTCACAGCATCGTAGGTCAAATCACCATGTTTAGCTAATACTTCATCGATTTCTTTACAAACTTTGTCTTGTATATCTTGATGTTGGGCTAATTCGTATAGAGCGAACGTGGCTGTCGTCGAGCTTGTTTCAAATCCAGCT
>NW_012049989.1:0-533 GCF_000956235.1 Wasmannia auropunctata
ACTTATATATATCTACAAATAAGTAATTATAATTCACGAAAATGTTATATTTTATAATATTTTATAACCTTCTATATTCACTCGCTTGTTCGTGTTCCCTTTCATTTTAATCTATAGAATGTCGACCATTATATGTATAATTTCCGAGCTATTAACTCTTACTATATTATGTTACTCTAATGTGAAAACTCTAAATTATTCCCCAAATGTGTTTCGCATATCCTTCAAAATTATGTAATTACTATCCGTTCGATAATTATTGTAATTTCTAACCCGAACTTTTCCTGTAATCTCTCATAAGAGTAAGTTACAACTTTTAGCGTTGAAACTTTTGAAAATTATATTATCTTGAAATTAATCGCATTTTGTAAACCTATGAAATTTGTAAACTTAATTAGTAATAAACCTAATTGTAATGTTTAATTGCAAATCCCTTTTTTTTAATTAAGCGACCTCACCCACGTTCATCTTCCTTCCCCCACAGGAAATTGCACAGGTCCGATCCTGAGTCATAAGAATTAAATTTCTTGACC
>NW_012049990.1:0-481 GCF_000956235.1 Wasmannia auropunctata
TGAATCTTTACCTTTAATTTGCGTGCTCGTCGTCTGCTCGATCAGCATTGTGCGCTCACTGAGTTATTCAATACGGAAGTAAAAATGGTCCTTTTTAGTTCAATATTGAATAACTCGGTGAAAAAAAATCGCACAATACTCATCGAGTACGCAAATTAAAGATAAAGATTCATGCTTTCGAACGCTATAAGTCTTATTTGTATGCGAATTTTATTTTATTTTTTAGAACTTCGCAAAGTTCGTAAAAAAGATCTGTCAAATATCAAAATTCTCTTCAAAATTTGAAAGGTTCCATCATCTGAATTAAAATCGCACATAAATACAGTTTACAGCATTTAAAACCGTGAATCTTTACCTTTAATTTGCATACTCGTTAAGTATTTTGCGATTTTCTTTCACCGAGTTATTCAATGTTGAAGCATAACGATCACTTTTATTTCAATGTTGAGTAACTCGGTGAAAAAAAATCGCACAATGCTGA
>NW_012049990.1:12898-13402 GCF_000956235.1 Wasmannia auropunctata
TATACATATAAAAAATATCAAAAGTTAAGTTACACGTATATAAAATTCAAACTTTAATTGATTTTATAGAGAGTAGTTGGATGGTCAAGTTGGCAGTAAGATTAATGAAACTGTTTTCTACTTATGAAGAAGACACTTCATCGCTAATAAGTGCTTTCGGAATGTATTATCAAATACGTAATGATTATTGCAACTTATTTCATGAAAATGTAAGAAATAATATTTACTCAATTTAATTAAATAAAATTGATTTAATTAATTATAATATTATTACAGAATAACGGTAAAAGTTATTGCGACGATTTAACCGAGGGAAAATTCAGTTTGCCTATTATTCATGCAATTAACAGTAATCCTGATGATAGACAAATAATAAGTATCCTTTACTAAACATTGTATTTGTCATAAAATATCGAACATAATCGAATTGCAATGAATTAATTATTAGATATACGATTACGTTCAAAATTTTTATGATTTATAAAATTTAAATATCCTTAATAA
>NW_012049991.1:0-350 GCF_000956235.1 Wasmannia auropunctata
AAAATTCTTCAAAATACTCTCCTCCTGCATCAATACACTTGCGGAGACGTGTTTGCCACGCCTGAAAGGCACCCTGAAACTCCTCGACGGGAATGCCTCTCAGGAACGTTGTAACATGCTTTTGGATGTTTTCCACGGTCTCCACCATGACAATGCCACCAGCCACATGGCCTTCATCGTTACTTCCTGGCCCGGAGCAACACCCCGGTGGTCCCCCAACCCCCTTACAGTCCCGACTTGGCTCCATGCGACTTTTTTTGTTTCCCCGACTCAAGAGAGAGCTGAAAGGAAAACATTGGGAGACCGTGGAAAACATCCAAAAGCATGTTACAACGTTCCTGAGAGGCATT
>NW_012049992.1:0-1236 GCF_000956235.1 Wasmannia auropunctata
CATATCTCGGGGCGTTTGCTTCGTCAACCTCTTCAACGTACTTTCCTTCAGTTTCAGCTCTCTCCCCAGACATAATGTATCTTCTTAATATCTCACTAATATACATATTACCATCAATATCGCAATTATAATTAGATTTTTGTCTCGATCAATTATACCATAATATAAAAAATTAATCGATTTTAACAAAATATCTGTAATTACTATGCGCCCTTTTTTTTCTATCAACGTCGCGATCATAATATTAAAGAATATATTCCTTACAAGCAATTACGTTGTTCTTGGGCAGTTGCAAATATATATGCGAGAGTATAACGCATGTTTCAGACGCGATGATGTTAAGAAGAATACACGCTGCCATGACTTGATACGGGCTGGCAATAAAGCGACATGCCGTTGTTACCGTAACTATTAATTAGCAGCCAGCTACAACGCCGTCGTGCCGTCGCTCACGGGATCTGTTTCAACGTATATAAAGATCGGAACATATCGCGCAGCCTAAATGGAAACGTCACGATGATCGTGTAAGTGGCTTGTCTAACATTTTGATTAACACGTCGGTTGCCGGCAAAACGAAGGCAGAAAGCTGCAAAACGCGAAAGGGGCCCCTCCCCTCGCCTTCCTCGTTCTTTATGGTGCGCGCACAGACGTAGGTTGGTATTAGCTTGTCGAGGAGAAGGCGGCTGTCACTCAGCCAGGGCCAGGTATCCCGAAAGACCGTCTGGCTGTGTCAGAAGGTAGATATACGTGAGGCTAGGGCATGTGAATCGATCTGTTAAGAACATGTTTACACGCTACCGCCTCTCACTCCTACCAGTTTTCGACCAATCTCCCTCTCTCCGCGCTCCCATCTTTCTCTCTCTCTCTCTCTCTCT
Organism: Wasmannia auropunctata; assembly: GCF_000956235.1. Taxonomy (NCBI): domain Eukaryota; kingdom Metazoa; phylum Arthropoda; class Insecta; order Hymenoptera; family Formicidae; genus Wasmannia; species Wasmannia auropunctata. Next base: position 876 of record NW_012049992.1, read on the forward strand.
CTCTCTCTCTCGCGCGCGCGCGCGCGACCATATTTATCAGCCTTTCCAATCAACGAAAGTCGATGCGTTAACATCGAGGTAAATGTCAGACGCGCGGAGGAGCGAGGCGGGAGGAAGCGCGCCCATCGTCTGGGCCTTTACCCGGGCGTTTACGATGCCGCACGTCGTCGCTGCCGCGCGCAATAATTTCGCTGACGGCGACGCGGCGACGGAAAAACGGGCGATTTTCACCGCGCGATATATTGGCAGCCCCAGAATTGGATCATCGCCGCCGGTTCATCGGCGATGATCGTTTCGGAACGAAGACTTAAAATATTTTGGGACATTCGTTGGATAATCGTTATCGCGGGGAGAGAAGGGG
>NW_012049993.1:0-372 GCF_000956235.1 Wasmannia auropunctata
TGTCGCCACGTGCGCGGTGACGCCATTTTGAACGCGGTGCCGCCACCGTCGCCACCGCCGTCACGTGTGCGGATGCTGACATTTTGAACGCGCCGGTACCACGTGGACTGCGACGTCATTTTGGTGACATGTTCCGACATGTTCTCGAAGGTTCACGTTTACGTTATTATTATCATGCAAGTACAATTATTATTAATACTATTGATCTTAACTATAGGTAAAAGGTACGAAAAGAAATAAAACGTAATTTTTATATCAATGTTCAATCATCTTTTATATTTAAAAATATATAGTTATAAATTGACCTAAAGAGTTATTCCGGAAGAGCGAATCGTTCTCGCCAAACTTGTGAGCGATGTTTACTTTTTAAAA
>NW_012049994.1:0-460 GCF_000956235.1 Wasmannia auropunctata
ATTAATTAATTAATTAATTAAACAATAATCGATTGAATCATCAATTAATTGATAACAATTAATTTATAACAATTAATTTTTTTATCAATTATATTTTTCGTGGACCGCTGCCGCCACGTGCGCGGTGCAGCCACCGTCGCCGCCACGTGCGCGGTGACGCCATTTTGAACGCGGTGCTGCCACCATCGCCACCGCCGTCACGTGTGCGGATGCCGACATTTTGAACGCGCCGCTACCACGTGGACTGCGACGTCATTTTGGTGACATGTTCCGACATGTTCTCGAAGGTTCACGTTTACGTTATTATTATCATGCAAGTACAATTATTATTAATACTATTAATCTTAACTACAGGTAAAAGGTACGAAAAGAAATAAAACGTAATTTTTATATCAATGTTCAATCATCTTTTATATTTAAAAATATATAGTTATAAATTAACCTAAAGAGTTATTCCGGA
>NW_012049995.1:0-575 GCF_000956235.1 Wasmannia auropunctata
AAGCATTTGAATATTATAATTTCAAGACTGAAATAGTTAAAGACGCATACGCAGTAAATTATTCCTATTTTTATTGTAGTATAATATAAATATAAGTATAGGAATTAGTGCTCGGAAAAAGAACCGGGTAACAAGAAAAATTGAAAACCGCCCGCCCGCCCGTCATTCGTTGCACACGGGTGAGAACCGGTTCCTCGGGTACCCGTATCACACGGGTACCCGTATCACGCGGGTACCCGTATCACGCGAATACCCGTATCACACGGGTACTAATGCATATTATGCGGGTACTAATATAAAGTGAGTATTCGTATCATACGAACACTCACTTTATATTAGTACATCAGAGTAGATAGTATAGGCGGGTTCTGGATCAAATGTAGGTCAAGGTCAAGGGTGGGGGGAATGTAGGTCAAGGAGAAAGAATGGGGAGAATGTAGGTCAAGGAGGAAGGGTAGGGGAATGTAGGTCAAGGGGGATTAATCAATTAATTAATTAAACAATAAATCGATTGAATCATCAATTAATTGATAACAATTAATTGATAACAATTAATTTTTTATCAACTATATTTT
>NW_012049996.1:0-587 GCF_000956235.1 Wasmannia auropunctata
AAGTTTTCGAAATGTTTAACATTTTCAACATATCTGCAGATATTTGGGACCACATCAGTTTTTAGTTTAAATTTTTTCATTGGGCCAATATCGGATAAATACATTTCGTATCTGTCGAGGATGAATGAAGTGGCCGAATCGGTCCAGGAATCTGAATGTCATAATAATGTATATAGAATAAGTAATTTAATAAAATATGTTGTGACGCCGCGGTCCGCTGCGGCGAGGCAGCGTCCCGCCGCCGTCACAAGGCGCGGGTTCGCGCCCTTTTTGCCGGACCGACAGCTGCATCGTTAAGAGCGAGACCGAGATCTCCGGGAGGCCCGAATTTAAATCGCGTATCGTTTAGTAATTTTGGTTGGAACCTCTTACATGTACCGCGGCACCTCACCGGATCCATGGAGCGTCCGCGGAAGAAGCTCAAGGCCAACGAAAGCAGCAGGGGATTGGAGTACGGACGAACGGGCGCCGGAGCCGAGGGGACACGCACCGGGCACGCGGCGAACAGGTGATCGAGCGCGCGAGCACACGCAAGGATACCCGCGCCGCCAGGGGCGCAACCGGGACGGCGGGCACGGTGGCTGAGA
>NW_012049997.1:0-413 GCF_000956235.1 Wasmannia auropunctata
TGGGTGGCATTTAGGCGCAGCGAGATCGGTAGCTGGTCTATGTCGGCCAGGCGCCCTGGCCCGACAGAGAGGAGAAGCCAGGCGCCCTGGCCTTCTCTGTGCGCACGATATTGGTGCCAACGGGGGCCCTTATCGGGCGGAAGGCGAAGAAGCCAGGCGCCCTGGCCCTCTTCGCTGAATGCAGGAGATGTGAAGAAGTCAGGCGCCCTGACCTTCTTCGCAAGGGACGCAAGGAAGCCAGGCGCCCTGGCTCTCCTCACAAGGAACGTGAAAAAGTCAGGCGCCCTGACCCTCTTCGCTAGGAACGCGAGGAAGTCAGGCGCCCTGACTCTCTTCGCAAGGAACGTGAAGAAGTCAGGCGCCCTGACTCTCTTCGGAAGGAACGCGAGGAAGTCAGGCGCCCTGACTCACTT
>NW_012049998.1:0-486 GCF_000956235.1 Wasmannia auropunctata
GATTACGGAACGCGCATAGAGAAATTATCAATTGAATTCTACCAAGCTATCATAGAAGGTAAGCCGAGAACAACAGAGCAAAAGCTAGGGGTCCAAGAGACCGTCCAGGGAATAGCTCTCGAAATCTTTCATATGGGGCTCCGAGAGGAAACGCAGACTATTGTGCGTTCCCGGAACTACCCGACGCTAGAAGAAGCAATTCTGGGCGCCACAGCGGAAGAAAAGCTAAAGAGGCCCCAGAGTAAAACGAGCTACAATACTGACCGCTATAGAAGCGAGCAGAATAGAGCGACGGGAGGCCGAAATACGAGCCTGAAGTGCTACCGATGCGGCAAAGCAGGGCACATAGGTCAGGAATGCCGTACCAACAGATTCACGAATAAATTCAGCTTGCCAAAAGCAGACAAAACGGCTGGCGTCAATGCAATAGACAAATATTGCAACTATTGCAAAAAGACCGGACACCTCAGGGAAGAGTGCTGGACT
>NW_012049999.1:0-324 GCF_000956235.1 Wasmannia auropunctata
ATACGAGAAACAGATACCAACAAACACTACTTAGCGGCAGTATTGTAAGTATTCAGTGATAGCGTCACAGCGTAGCTCCTGCTCAATTTCTGCCGACAATCTGACGATAATACTGCGTTTGAAAAATCTGTTCGATTTCTGTTGCCAATGTGCTTTCAGATTACGTTGCACAGATCCTACTCGGTTTCTGCCGCCAATGTGTAATTAGAATTTATCAGCAGAGTCTACTCGGTTTCTGTTGCTAATTTGCTAGCATAGAATGTCAACAGATTCTGTCAGATTTCTAGCAACTGTTTGCCGACATTCGCTAGATATTACAGAAAC
>NW_012050000.1:0-519 GCF_000956235.1 Wasmannia auropunctata
TTACGGCTCTATAAGCTTAACACAATAGATTGAGGGAATTATCTTGGTGCTTCTTATAATATCTCTATGTAAATTTTATTACAGAATTATATTACGAATTTGAGTTTTATAATAATTTGAATTTTGTTACAGTAATATCACAAGTTATTATTTAACATAATATTATTTTCCTTTAGTTTATAACATTATTGTTATAAAAAGTTTATAAGTAGAATTTATAACAATAATTGCAAACTTAGTATATTTAAATTAATTTCTATTACTTTTATCAACTATTCTATGATACGGATGATACTTATATCAACGAGTCAAGCATATGACACGTGCTGCTCTAGCAATAAAAAAAAATATATATATAACATATATGTATTAATATTATAATATTGTTGTGTGCCCTCCCGGTATTGCACAGCTGACAGGGAAAACAATATATTGATTTCCCAAAAGAAATTGAAGATCGTTCCTGCCGGCTGGCGTTTGGTTTTTGGTTTACGCTTTATGTTTGACAGCTTGAGCTTT
>NW_012050001.1:0-939 GCF_000956235.1 Wasmannia auropunctata
TCGTTAGACAAAATATCAAAACCTATTATTCGCAAGTGTATCCAGTACATAGAAATAAGATTCGTCAAGCATATCCGTATCATTCTGAGAATTCAAACCATTATTCTGCTCTTTAATGTGTATCATTTCTGATATCGATCTTTTGTGAAATTTATATTCCGTGTCAAGGATTTCTACGTTGTCCCATTCAAAGGAGTGGTTAAAAACCTTTATGTGCTCCGTGATAACGGAATGTCTCGACGGATCTCCTCTTATGTTATTCTTATGTTCTTTGATTCTGGTCTTGAGCTGCCTTTTAGTCTGACCCACATACGAGGCGTCGCAGTCATTACAGTTAATTTTATATACTTGTTCGATAGCACAAATGAAATTTCAGTTGGCCATACAAATCTTAAAATACTGAATATAATTTTGGAATAAGATTTTATTATTACAAATGGTTATGCTTTTATAACGGAATAAATCATATAATTTGTTTAACTTAACAAATAAATTACAAAAGATTATTATAACTATGCTTTTACATTCTAAAATTAGTGCGTCTATGGAATGGTACGACACAACATGACTTCCATGTAAGTACTGTGGATAATGAAATCTCAAGGAAATATACAAAGTAACTTATAACTAGAAATTTAAGTGAACAATACAAAAAAAAATGAAACTTGCACGTGCTTGTATTAAACGAAGGTTGTAATGGTCTGCAAACTTAGAAATCAACGTAAGATAAAATACATAGGTTATAGCAAAACATAAAGAAAGTGGATCAGTAGCTTAATCTCAATCCCTCTTAAATAGGTAAGGTTGCATCATGTCAATTGAATGAACGCAATTGCAAGTAAGGTACTTATCCAGACTGAATGCGGTGGTCCTTTCAATTCGAGAGTACGATTTCTGTCCGCACATTAATGTAAAGGTTCTGACCCAGCTGGCAGCAAG
>NW_012050002.1:0-701 GCF_000956235.1 Wasmannia auropunctata
TAAGCACAGCGGTACGTTTCGACCTTACTTAGTCTTTCTCAACCGCAAAGGTTATAAAAAAATTCTATAAGATAAATACATGAATGCGGTAAATTACAATAAAAATAACTATCGAAAACGCAGGATGATTTAATACAAATAAAAAGGTAGAAACCGCTGGGTAATGCCGGGCACAGACATAATTCTTAAGTAAGCGCTAGTTTGCTGATCGGAAATAGGATGACAGAAAGAGCACAAATGCCCTATGTCCAAAGTTAAAGTTGTCAATCCTTTCATTGTTAAGAGGCAAGAAGGGGTGGAGTCAGATAATTAAAAAGGAAGGTCCGTAAATTAAAATATTAATGGAAGATGTTCAAAAGAAATCGTGAAAATCGTTAGTAATAAAAAGTCTGCGGAAAGATATAAACTTACTTGAAAAAAATAAAAAATAAAAAGAGGTGTTAGTCCGATAGAAGTAGTACAGTAGCGCAGGTGGTGTACAGTGTCGCTTACACGGTGTCCCAAACTCGAGTGAGCTGTGACACTGTGACGATCGGTATAACGCTATGTTATGACACTGTGTAGGTCGTTAGACAAAATATCAAAACCTATTATTCGCAAGTGTATCCAGTACATAGAAATAAGATTCGTCAAGCATATCCGTATCATTCTGAGAATTCAAACCATTATTCTGCTCTTTAATGTGTATCATTTCTGATATC
>NW_012050003.1:0-656 GCF_000956235.1 Wasmannia auropunctata
AGAGATGTGTATAAGAGACAGGAAAAAATGTGAAGCGTTATAGTCTTTGTAATTTAAATTGATTTATTTTAAACGTAACATATATGTACGTATATTTTATAGTTTTATATTAATTTATCTCATATATTCTTACAATATATGCATTATACACAGTGCGGTCCATAAGTTCCCGGACTGATTTTTTTGCAGCCTTCCCATTGACGCCATTTATCGGACGATTGTTGAACTATACGTAGTGTGACTCCTTTCAAACAGCCGTGTTGAGTATACCATAGTTGAGTATGACATAATTTTAGCCGCAGTTGTTGAAGAATGCGGACGTCTGATATAACCTGGTATGTGTATGTGTGTCAGACTCGGGAGGACGGGAAGGAGGAACAGCAGGTACTCTCTAAATTTTCTGGAGTGAATTTTCATTCTTTTGGAGGAAATCTCACTCCAAAAGAGTAAAAATACTGCCACTCAAATGGTCGAGTGGCAGTATTTTCAATCTTTTGGAGTGAGATTTACTCCAAAAAAATTTAGAAAGTAGCAATTAAATTTTGTACGCCTTCTGAATCAATTCAAATGTCTTTGCCGCTGAAAAATCAGCTTTGCAGCAAAATTTAATTGCTACCCGCCGTTCCTCTTCCTCGTCCATCTCCCGAGTCTGCACG
>NW_012050004.1:0-433 GCF_000956235.1 Wasmannia auropunctata
ACCGGCGCGTACAAGTGGGTCGACGCCCTGCCGAACCTCGTATCGGATTACAACGCGCGCAAGCATCGCACCATCGGCATGCGTCCCGCCGCCGTGACTCCCGCGATCGCCGAGAGACTCTTGAAAACGGTGTACAGCGCGTTAAAGATCGCGGGTCCAGCGAGATTCAAAGTAGGCGATTCGGTACGCGTGAGCAAGTACAAGACGATTTTCGAGAAAGGTTACACGCCGAATTGGACCACCGAGGTGTTCAAGATCGCGAAAGTACAGCGTATCAATCCCGTGACCTATCTGCTCGAGGACTATCGCGGAAAATCAGTCGCCGGAGGGTTCTACGAGCACGAGTTGCATCGCGCGACTTATCCGAACGTGTATCTCGTGGAGAAGGTGCTGCGCAGGAAAGGGGACGAGGTGTACGTGAAGTGGCTGGGAA
>NW_012050005.1:0-1971 GCF_000956235.1 Wasmannia auropunctata
TTGAGAACCGCCCGCCCGCCCGTCATTTATTGCACACGGGTGAGAACCGATTCCTCGGGTACCCGTATCAGGCGGGTACCTGTATCACGCGGGTACTCGTATCACACGGGTACCCGTATATCACGCGGATACCCGTATCACACGGGTACCCGTATCACGCGGGTACCCGTATCACACGGGTATTCGTATCATAACACTCACTTTATATTAGTATCCGTATTACATGAGTATTTGCAATAACTGGCAAATGAATCGCATTAAATAATTTAACCTATCCAAATAAAAACATTTAATAAAAATTATTACAAATTTATAAAGTTTTCAAAATAGCCTTTACTCTATTTTATTAAAATTTAAATTAAAATTTACCAAGCAAAATAAAATCAATAGAAATTAAATTATTCTGCAAAAAATAGAAATACAAAAAGGAAAATTACTAAGAAACCAATTGTTATCAAAAGATTTATACAGGGTGTCCCATTTTAATCGATCACCTCAAATATCTCTTGAACAGTGCATTTTAGGGAAAAATGTTTCAGACAAAAGTTTTGGGACTTCGAGGGGGACATAAGATGATAACATTGGTTTGACCCTGAATGGCGTCGTCAAGGTCAGGAGAAGGTCACTATTTGAATTTTTTATGGAACCCCCCATTTTTCATTAAATATTCTTGTAACACACTTCGAGAGCTTTCCAAAACATAGATAAAATATTTTCTTATAAAATAAATCTTGAGTTATAAAGCTTGAAAGTTGGAGTACTGTCGGCATTAGCATCATCCAAGGTGTCCAAACACTAGCTAAAACTTTTGAATGTTGTTCAGGATCATAACATTAATAAAACATGTGAAGGTTGGAAATTGTTTCTCTTTTTTTCAAAAAATAAATATAATTTTCACAAATAAAAATAAAAGCAATAATATTTAATGGCCTTGATCTTGACATGTGTTGTCTAGATCATGAACCTGAACAACATTCAAAAGGTTTTAGCTAGTGTTCGGACACCTTGGATGATGCTAATGCCGACGGTACTCCAACTTTCAAGCTTCATAACTCAAGATTTATTTCATAAGAAAATATTTTATCTATGTTTTGGAAAGCTCTCGAAGTGTGCTACGAGAATATTTAATGAAAAATGGGGGTTCCATTAAAAAAATTCAAAGTGACCTTGTTCTGACCTTGATAACGCCATTGAGGGTCAAATCAATGTTATCATCTTATGTCCCCCTCGAAGTCTCAAAACTTTTGTCTGAAATATTTTTCCCTAAAATGCACTGTTCAAGAGATATTTGAGATGATCGATTAAAATGGGACACCCTGTATAAATCTTTTGATAACAATTAGTTTCTTAGTAATTTTCTTTGTAATTTTCCTTTTTGTATTTCTATTTTTTACAGAATAATTTAATTTCTATTGATTTTATTTTGCTTGGTAAATTTTAATTCAAGTTTTAATAAAATAGAGTAAAGGTTATTTTGAAAATTTTATAAATTTTGAATAATTTTTATTGAATGTTTTTATTTGGATAGGTTAAATTATTTAATGCGATTCATTCGCCGTCTATTACGAATACTCATGTAATACGGGTACTAATATAAAGTGAGTGCTCGTATGATACGAATACCCATGTGATATGAGTACCCGCGTGATATACGAGTACCCGTGTGATATGGGTACCCGCGTGATATGGGTACCCGCCTGATACGGATATCCGCGTGATACGGGTACCCGAGGAATCGGTTCTCACCCGTGTGCAACGAATGACGGGCGGGCGGGCGGGTACCGGGGCTTTCCGAGCACTAATTATAATATAAATACATATATTTTATATATATATATATTTTTTATTGCTAGAGCAGGACGTGTCATATGCTTGACTCGTTGATATAAGTATCATACGTATCATAGAATAGTTGATAAAAGTAATAGAAATTAATTTAAATATACTAAGTTTGCAATATAAATTCTACTT
>NW_012050006.1:0-333 GCF_000956235.1 Wasmannia auropunctata
GAGCGCTGTCGCGGCGCGCGACAAGAAGGAGGGTTGTCGCGTTTGTCTCTCTCTTCCGTACGGTCGCTCTTCCACGCGGTGCGAGCGAGAATCGTTGCCCACCCCACGGCGACGCGGCGCGTCGCCCGACGCGAGAGATGATGATGATGATGAAATCGCCATTTATTGTGCGCTCCAGGATAGAGCGCCTCTTGAGCGCACAGAGAATAGAAATTACATCGATACATACTTATGCAAATGACGCTTCTGATAATACAATATTACAACGGCGTGTAAAGATATACAAGAAAATATACGTAGGATTTAATGTATATTTGTGTGTGTGTGCATGTT
>NW_012050007.1:0-496 GCF_000956235.1 Wasmannia auropunctata
CGCTACCTTCGAAAGAGATACGCGAATCGAACGGCCAGCGAGCGAGCCCCCCGCGCGGCGTCCCGAGCGCTCCACGCTGCTCGAAACGAACCGGAGTCGCGGAACCCCAGCGCGGCGGCGCGCTCCCCTACCTTCGACCGGGCGAAACGTAGAGTCGCGGAACCACCGCGGCGTTCCGCGCGCTCCCCGTCGACGCTCGTTCGAAAACGATGAGGAACGAACGGCGGAGTCGCGGAACCACCGAGTCGGCGCGCATCTCCGTCGACGCTATTTTCGAAAAAAACGAGTCGGAACCACCGCGCGGTCCCGCGCGCTCCCCCCGTCGACGCTCCTTCGAAATGAAAAAACGTACGGGAGACGCGGAACCGGCGCGCGAGCGAGCGAGCGAGCCCCGCGCGGCGTCCCGAGCGCGCCGGCCCGTCGACGCTACTCTCGACCGAACGTTTTTTTTCACCCTCGGCGCGGACGTTTCCGATCGCGCGCCTCGTCGCGAGGC
>NW_012050008.1:0-1474 GCF_000956235.1 Wasmannia auropunctata
TCTCAAAAATTGTCTTGAATTTACTCACGCGTACCGAGTCACCTACTTTGAATCGCGCGGGTGCGGCGATCTTTACGCGGTTATATACTGTGGTTAAGAGCTTGTTAGCAATTGCGGGGGTGACGTCGATGGGCCGCATACCGATAGTTCGATGCTTTCGCGCGTTGTATTCAGACATGAGACGCGGTAGCAAATCGATTCATCTTTAGTTTCCATTGTGTGTAAACTGCTTCCACATGCTATTTTTCAACGTACGGTTGAACCGCTCGACGACTGATGCCTTCATTACGGAATATGTAGCATAGTGATTGATGTTATGTTTCTTTAAGAGATTCTGCACGTTGGCGTTATAAAATTCCTTTTCCCTATCGGTCTGTAAATTTTTCGGACATCTCCCATCGTGTCGAATTATTTCTGCGATATCATATTATTCACATCACTTCCGCTCTTGGCCTTGAGAAGTACGGCCCATGCATGCTTACTCAGAACATCGATAACGGTGAGAATGTAATAGTAACCTCTGTTGAATCGCGTATAAGGACGCATCTCGACCACATCCGCCTGCCACAGGTCATCGTATCCGCAGACTATGACGCGTTTTCGTGGAAAATTTTTTTTCGCGGGAGCGTGCAGTTCCTCAATCAGCTGTTGCTTTTCAAGACTTTTCTTTTTAGACATGTTCGAGTCTTTTCTATTCAGTGCGATGATGCGTTTCCTGAATCGACTTTCGAAGCTCGTTAATCAGAATTTGCATATTATTTTGAAGCGGTAATCTTCCTCTCGATTTCGTTCTATCGATCTTTCAAAACTTGCATCGTCTGTTGCACGAAACGTTTGTTGGCGACATCGCTATCATCTATTGGTTAGTGTTACACGTCGAATCTTACGTGACTTTGCGTTAAAGTCGGATGCAACTACACAAAGAGCGTTATCGCGTACGTAATTTCTGAGTAGTCCACTCAACTGGTAGTACGAACTTGTTCCGCCTATACCGAGCAACGTCCCAAACTTGTTGATTGGCATTTCGATGTTGACTAAATGATTCGTACTGTGCCGTCTAATTTATAATAATACCAGCTTCGCGAAGTTCCTCGATAATCGACAGCATCTCTAGTCCAGTCACCAGGGAGCTAAAAAGGGGTTTACCTGGAAAGATTCGAGGGAGTTTTGATATTTGGCATAGTTATGTAATTTGGTGCCCTTATTACAAATTTACATTTTGCTACCAAAAAATTGACGCGCCGGCGTCGCCATATTAAAAAAATAGCTAAAAAATCGATCAAAAATCAGTTTTTCGCAAATATCTCGTTCCAGGTGTATCTGTCGACAAAAACACTTCTATAGTAAATTGTAGAGGAGAAAATTTCCTACAAATTATGTTCTATACATTTTTTTTGTAAAATTAACGGATTGCCTGTAATATGTTCGTCAAATATGACGTAAATTTGTCGATAATACTAAAAACAGCTTTTTC
>NW_012050009.1:0-351 GCF_000956235.1 Wasmannia auropunctata
CCAGAACGGCCGCGCGTCGGCGCTGCGCAGCGAGGACCGCGCGATTCGCTCGGAGAAAAGAGATCATCGGCTACGAACGACCGCTCCCACGATTCGACCGCCGCGCGAAGAGTCGCCGCGCGCGACCCGTCGACATGTGGAGGGTCATGAGCGGGGAGGAGCTCGACGTCCTGCGCGTTCTCCGTTCACGCGGCGAGACCACCGACGTCTCGCGAGGAGCGCACGTGGTGCGGTTTCTCCGCGATCGAGAGCTGGGTGCGCGCGGAACCGGCGCGGCGAGACAGATGGTCGACCAGGGGCCCGTGCGCGATTGGCCCCGCGGCGCGAGACGAAGGGTGTACGCGTGGCACC
>NW_012050010.1:0-668 GCF_000956235.1 Wasmannia auropunctata
TCTTCGCCAACTCGGAGAGTTCACCCTCGAGGGAGAACGTCGCGCGCTGCCACGCCGCACGATCTCGCAGCGACGGCGGCTGATGAGATCTACAGCGTCATCCATCGAGCGCACGACCGGCAGCAGACGTTATATATATATATATGTGTGTGTGTGTGTGTGTGTGTGTGTGTGTGTGTGTGCGCGAAACGCACATCAAAGAGTCGCGATCGTTCCCTCCCTCACGATCAGCTCTCGACAGCGCGGGGGAGGATCGTCGGAGATCGCCACGGGGAACCACGCGAGAGTATGTACTTTCGAATGAACAAAATAAAAATATCCAGCGTGCGAAGCGCGACGTGCGCGCGCGATCCACGAGCGAGAGAGAGGAAACGACGCCGTAGCGATCTCCCCCCAAAAAAAAATAAAGAAACGTCGCGGCGATCGCCTCGCGATCGGCTCGCGCGGCAAGTTCGCTCGGTCGGTCGCTCGCTCCTCGCTCGCTCCCTCCCTCGCCGAAACGCGCCCAGAACGGCCGCGCGTCGGCGCTGCGCAGCGAGGACCGCGCGATTCGCTCGGAGAAAAGAGATCATCGGCTACGAACGACCGCTCCCACGATTCGACCGCCGCGCGAAGAGTCGCCGCGCGCGACCCGTCGACATGTGGAGGGTCATGAGCGGGGAGGAGCT
>NW_012050011.1:0-514 GCF_000956235.1 Wasmannia auropunctata
CTGGCGTCAACGGCGCCAGAAATATCTCAAGCGACTAATCCCGTGTCGCGCTTTGAAAAATGACCAATGAGAAGCGGTCACGCATATCTGAGGCTGTAGGCCCAATCACGAGCGCTAGAAACAACGAGCTGAGCGCCACAGGCGCGAACGCAACGCTATGTTACCAACATAAAAAACACTAGTGATTCCAACACTTCTTACACTTAAATGTTTTTTTTTTATTTGTAGCACATTATAAAAGTTAAAAGAATAGAAAAAGTTTAAAGAATTTTTTATCTTATGTAGTGAAATACTTGATATTTTTAAAGCTATAATTAATTGCACAATAAAAATCAGCAGTCGGGAGAGGCCACGTATGTTTGATTTAAATCTCAATTGTATGTACCTAAAAATATTACTATTAAAGTTTGTGACGTGACGTTTTGCGACAACGTCCGTCACAAGGGCTCATTAGCCCGACCGTAACGGCTGAGTAGATCCTGCATCCTCCGATTTTTGAGGGCGAGCGCATCTA
>NW_012050012.1:0-346 GCF_000956235.1 Wasmannia auropunctata
CTGTGAAATCGAGTGAAATAAAAAGTTGTTATATTCTAAAGGAATATCAAAGTGTCAGAGTTATTAAAACAAGTGTAGTCCCGTTCCGCCGCGGAGTCGGATCCTCATATTGTGCCCCTCAACAATCACCCGGGCACAACACACACATATATTGAAATTGCTTTTCAAAGTATGAAATAAAATAACATTTAAGTAATAACAATTTCAAAAAACTAACTAAATAAAGAATTAATATAAAAATAATTTTAAAATTCAAAAAGTATTATCTAAAGCAAATATAATAAATACTTATGTAAAGGAGAGGATATATGTCAGAAATGAAGACCTCTTATTGTCAGGAAGTAGT
>NW_012050013.1:0-704 GCF_000956235.1 Wasmannia auropunctata
GATAAAAATATTGATATAATTTTTATAATAATTGTAAATATGTATATACAATGAATGTAAAATATGCTATCATAAACTTTCTTTTAGGAAAAAATAACGATTCAATTAAAAATTGCATAGTTACATATTAGTATCAGCTATATTAGTCAAGGTTTGACAAGATGGGTCCAATCCAATAAAACTCAGTGGGTTTTATTGGGTTGAGCCACTTTAAAAAACCCATTAGGGTTTTATTGAGTTTTATTATTTTATAGTATAATAATAATATAAATGAAATATTTAATATAAAGTAATATAAATAAATACAACTTAATGTTACAAAATAAAACATATATATTAAAAAATGACAAAGAAATAAGATACGTAACGAAATTGAATTAATGTACATAGTTTATATCCAATATATATATTTTAGTTCCAATCAATGTTTACGTTCTCATTAGAGCGCAAAAAATGATAAATTTTTACAAGCTTTGTGGCTTTTTCTATTCCAAGTCGATTTCGCAGTTTCGACCAGACAAGTCCAAAAGTTGAAAAAAATCGCTCAATAGATGCTGAAGACGCAGGACAAAATAGTAAATTTGAAAAGAAATCGAAGAATCCTTTTGGTAGTTTAGTGGATTTTTCGGTTTTTATCTCCTTGATTTTCCACTGGATTTTCAAGAATGAAAATCCTTTAATAGCATTTTCTTGCAACATCGTTT
>NW_012050014.1:0-653 GCF_000956235.1 Wasmannia auropunctata
ACTTTACAAAGCTGTATCTTGATGCATTAGGTGTAATAGTGAATTAAAATGGCGCTTTGATCATTTGATTGGTGCTTTGTCATGTGATTTAGACAGCCAATCAGACCATACCCTTCAACGTCGTATCTCTGTTTTCTAGGACTCTATAGTGTAAGAATACAAGGTGAAACATTGCGCATAATTGCAGAGCAGAGTAGGGGCAGCCAATCAAAATTGGTCACAAATGCTAGCGCGAAATTTAAAACGTTGAGTACCATGTATACCGTTGACGATACATGAAGAAGAGAAATTTTTAAAATTAGCTTTCCTAAAGTGCCATAACAATAAAGCATTTGAATAATATGAATATATTGTACGTGGTACATAGAAAGAAGCAGCTTTTAAGCTTACAAAAAATAAATATCAAATTATATAAATACATATATATAATTATTTAAGAAAAGCTCATTTAATATCTTTCTGAAAACAAAATTTTAATAAATATTTAATAAAAAAATTTATTTATATTATTTACTTTACTTTTTAAATTTATTTTAATAAATTAAATTTTATTAAATATTTTAACTTACCTTTTATTCCATAGTTAATTATAATTTCAATACAATAGAAAAGTTTTTAAAAAGTTTAAAAACATTACGCCACAATGTAAATTT
>NW_012050015.1:0-483 GCF_000956235.1 Wasmannia auropunctata
GAGTGACAATGTGAACGCTTCACCTAAAAATCCGGCAGGGGCACCCAAAGAGAATCTGAACGCTTTCTAGGTGTCTGAGTGCACCCGGGTGTAGAATCTGAACGCAGCCTATGGTGTAAGATAGAGTCCTAGAATACAGAGATGCGACACGGCGTCGGTTAGGTTAGGTAGCCACCGCCATTTTTATTCAGTAAAGTATTCCTAACCTTATAAGCTGATGACAGTTGATGCAAAAAGAAAATATTTACACCATAATAATAGCTTTTTATTGCATTTCAACACTTTGTATTGTCTTAATTTTTCTCTATATAATTTATATGTACATATGTACATACATACTTTACAAAGCTGTATCTTGATGCATTAGGTGTAATAGTGAATTAAAATGGCGCTTTGATCATTTGATTGGTGCTTTGTCATGTGATTTAGACAGCCAATCAGACCATACCCTTCAACGTCGTATCTCTGTTTTCTAGGACTCTA
>NW_012050016.1:0-351 GCF_000956235.1 Wasmannia auropunctata
AGGACTACCTCGTCGCGAACGTGGACCGAACGTGTCGACGGGTGCGGCGAGGTCGCGTGCAAGTGCCACGCGGAGGAGTGCGACGCGATATAGACGAAGGGGACTCGAGTCGCCGGCCACTCTGGCTGCGCGCGCGCGCCTCGAACGGTGTCGCGGTGTATACGCGCCCTATCAATTATTTGTAATATTCGATATGTTTCTACAATAAATACAATCGCATCTTTGTGTCTCTCTCTATTCGATGTATCACTTTTTTTTTACGTACGTCAACCTTCTCGCTCTCCACACATGTGTACACGGCTGTTGTTTGCACCGTTCAATATATATATTCTATCAGCGTGTACGTACGTC
>NW_012050017.1:0-771 GCF_000956235.1 Wasmannia auropunctata
GATTTCATGTAGACGTGATCTGTCAAAATCAATCTACAGTATATATAACGTGATCAATAAATTTTCAGTATTGACAGTATATGTCAGAATGCAGCCGTAGTTCTATTAAGAATTATTAGTAAAGACATTTAACTTCAAATGTGTTTTGTTGCCATATGAAGTTAACATTTTAAACGTAAATAAACAAATTTCATTTATTTGAAACTTTTGAAAGATCATTTAAATATTTAAAGAAACTTTAAAAAATAAGAAAATTAAGGAAAAGGAAAGAAAGAGATAAGAATAAGAAGAAAAGAAAGAACAAAAGGAAAAAAGGAAATTGAGAAAAAGGTTAGTTAAGCTAAACAATCTCTTTATATCTTTTTACGTTGTTATACTATGCATGTTGTTTTTATGCTTTTTTACTCTCTTTTATTCTGTTGCCTTTTGTAATCACACATTCTATAACACACTCTCTCTTTCTCTCTCTCTCTCTCTCTCTCTCTCTCTCTCACTCTCTCTTCATTCACTCTCGTTCTTTCTCGATCTCGATATTTATCTCATTTCTATTCCTTGCTTTCTACCCTCTCTCTCTCTCTCTCTCTCTCTCTCTCTTTCTCTTTCTCTTTCTTCATTCGTTCTTGTTCTCACACAGTTTTATTGACGTTTTTGTTCCTCTTTTTTCCACCCCCGTCTTTCTCTCTCTCTCTCTCTCTCTCTCTCTCTCTCTCTAACTCATTTTTTATTCACTCTCGTTTTTTCATGATCTCGATATTTCTTTAGATACTCTTT
>NW_012050018.1:0-455 GCF_000956235.1 Wasmannia auropunctata
ACAACTATGTTAATTAAAAATTTTTTATCAAATCTTAGTCAAGTTGACATAATTTAATTGCATTGTGACAGTTAAACGTTACTTAAATTATGTATGTATGTGCATAGTGCTCATGGGAATTCCGTTATAAATTTTATTTAATAAAAATAATTAAATAAATAAATTTTATAAACGGGTATGTCTATTTTATTATTAAAACTACTTACAATTTTTTCAATGCAACATCTTCTTTCTATACGTTCTGCTTTATGCTGGATTAACTGCACAGCCTTTTTATTTTGTAATGCTTTCTTGTTATTTCTTCTAAAAATATAATTTAAATGAATATCAAGTGTTTAATACTTAAAGTAAATAGTAAATACTTAGTAAAACTTAAGTAATGTTCAATGAGTTCACTGATTGTGAATGATAAACAAAATATTTTAATAACATAAAAGTCACGAAGAATTAAACGA
>NW_012050019.1:0-468 GCF_000956235.1 Wasmannia auropunctata
ACGTGTGCTCTTCCGATCTTATGGTAATTCTATGCAATATATGTAATTTTTCATATAAAAAAGGTACAAAGAGTTAAATTTTTTAAAATTATTTTAGATAATAAAACATTATTTTATAGATACTATATTTAAAAAATTATATTTAAAATAAAAATATTTTAAGTATGTCTTAAAAATTATATATGATATTCTAAGGTTAAATACAATTTTTGACCAGTAGTATACAATGTATGTACATACATACGTACGTATCTATTTCCAAAATTCACAATTATCACAACTATGTTAATTAAAAATTTTTTATCAAATCTTAGTCAAGTTGACATAATTTAATTGCATTGTGACAGTTAAACGTTACTTAAATTATGTATGTACGTGCATAGTGCTCATGGGAATTCCGTTATAAATTTTATTTAATAAAAATAATTAAATAAATAAATTTTATAAACGGGTATGTCTATTTTATTA
>NW_012050020.1:0-481 GCF_000956235.1 Wasmannia auropunctata
CTGATGCTTATAATTATCACGTCGTGAGGGTAACGTGTCAAATTTTTATCTGAGACCACGGATACGTAGGAAGCTTTCCAGACAAATCAAATCGAGCAATAATTCTGTCTTTTTTTATATTCATTGAGAGACAAAGACAGAATAATTCCTGTGTCGATTTGTCTGAAAAGTTCCCTGTGTATATTAATCAGTGTAAGATAAGAATCAATTATAAATATACTATATCGACCTTTATCATGCATCTTTTAACGTTCAATCTAAACGCGCAAATTTGCGTAATTTGATAATCCAACTTCAAACACTTTTTATTTAAATGGTTTTTCTGTCATTGTTTGCCACGTGTTCGACGTCTTTATGATAAAATTCGATAGGTACGTAAATGTCCCTATTTGTGACCATGTAAAATAATCGCACAAATTAATAAAAAAAGAAAGTATTCTAAGGTGATTAAAAAAGTGAATAAAAAAATAATTATACCGAA
>NW_012050021.1:0-1276 GCF_000956235.1 Wasmannia auropunctata
ATCAAAAATAGGGTGTTCCATTTAAGAAAATCAATGTAACCTTGACCTGACCTTGGCTACGCAACCCAAGGTCAAACTGATAGGATCAGTAAATAGATATTTTTAAACCATATAACTTTTGTCTGAAACACTTTTCTGTAAAACTTATATTTCCCGAGATATTTAGGTGCCCCGACCTTTTTAAGACACTAATACACATTGTGTACTATATAGATATACAATATAAACAGGGTGTCCCCGTATAAGTGGCCACCCCTTTTTGTTTCGTAAACAAATAGAGATAGACCTAATAAATATAACATCAAATCAAACGTCTCTAACTAAACTTCATTGTAAGCACAATGTTCACTTAGAAATATTATCTATGTTAAAGAGCGGAAAGACGATTAATTTTTGCACTTTTGGTAAAGTGACAATTTTAATATAATAAATGTTGTAGCGTTCTTTTTGCAAAAAATTAAATTTACTACTATTTCGATTGAAATAGAAAGTTGAAAAATAACAAAATGGTGGACTTCGAAAAAGTTACTTTTTTTTCAAAGTCCATTTTGTTATTTTTTAATAAAATTGTTTAATCCTAGTTCCAACGAGAATGACAAGCTTACAAAACAATAATCTTTTTGATTTTTTCGTTTCAGATATATCCTCAAGCGGCGAAATCGCCGGGGCCAGCCACCTACCTTTTTTTTGAGGCGCTTACTTGAGTACTATAAAACTATAACAAAGAATTTAAAAAATAAAAGAAAAAAATTTTTTTGTACATTTTTAGATACAATTAATAATATATTAAATCATCAAACTAATTGTATTTTTTTTCCCGTAAAAAAAAATTTCTGAAAAAAGTATAAAAAAACGTGCAATTTACCAGACTACTACCTTAAGTTAGGAAGTTCTAAAGTATTGCCACATGGAGTAACGTGGGAATCAGGGCCGGGGTACAACGAGTGCAGTGCGCCCGGACAGCCGCCTCGCAGGGCGTAGTATGGCAGTGCACATTTCAGTATAATTAGAGTACAGTATGATACATTTATGTCCCCATCACGAGTAATTACATTGTGCATTCTTTTATGCTTGCACGCGTGCTCACATCACGTCGTGAGGGCAATGTGATGCGTTCTTGCACGGCTGATGCTTATAATTATCACGTCGTGAAGGTAACGTGTCAAATTTTTATCTGAGACCACGGATACGTAGGAAGCTTTCCAGACAAATCAAATCAAGCAATAATTCTGTCTTTTTTTATATTCATTGAGAGACAAAGACAGAATAATTCCTG
>NW_012050023.1:0-399 GCF_000956235.1 Wasmannia auropunctata
GACAGGCCAGATTACAGCCGTGTGATGACGAGGAACCACAATTAGATGACCCTATGACAGAACGATACAGTGACGATGACGAACAGTTATTAAACGATCGCGAGCAAAACATAGAATCACGCGATGAGATTATTTATATTTCCGATAGCGAACAGGAAAATTCCGATCCACAATTACAGTTAGATAGCGAAGGAGAGGAAGTTTGCGAGGAGGAGGATAGATATTCTCCTAGGATAGGTGATCCCAATTTTCAATGGGAAAAATACAATAATTATGAGGAAAATTTAGGACCTAACGTATTCGGAGATTTACGCGAAGAGGATAGTTATAGCGTACAATTTAGCGACAAATCGCGTAATGGCGAGGAGAACAGCGTCGAATACGCTGACCCTTATCTTA
>NW_012050024.1:0-705 GCF_000956235.1 Wasmannia auropunctata
TCCGCAGTCAAACCCTGTGGAAAGAGTCATGAGAGAAATTGGAAGAATAATTCGCACATATGCGAATCATAGGCATTATACATGGGATAACATCATAGAGCGTGCAGAGGCTGTGGTTAATGCCACAACTCACGCATCCACAGGATACTGACCTGATGAACTCCATCATGATGGAAGATTGAGATTGGACATAGATCCAGCATTGATTCCCAAAGAGCCAGACGAGAAACCTACGAGGATACAAAGGATTAGATGGGCGCGCGAAAACCTAGAGAAAGCCGCAAATAAAAGAAAAATGCAATTTAACAAACATACCCATGCAGAAGAATACTTACCAGGAACGATGGTATGGCTTAAGCAACACAAGCTATCGGATGCGAAAAGAAGAGTAACCAGCAAATTACACGTTCTATATAACGGACCGTACAAAATAACAAGGCAGGACACGAAAAATGCTTACCTATTGGAGGACTTGAAAGGAAGACACATAGAAGTCCACAATTCTCGTCAACTAAAACTTGACAGACAGGCCAGATTACAGCCGTGTAATGACGAGGAACCACAATTAGATGACCCTATGACAGAACGATACAGTGACGATGACGAACAGTTATTAGACGATCGCGAACAAAACATAGAATCACGCGACGAGATTATTTATATTTCCGATAGCGAACAGGAAAATACCGATCCACAATTACAGTT
>NW_012050024.1:3990-4703 GCF_000956235.1 Wasmannia auropunctata
TAGGACTGAAAAAAGTTGAAGCACTGGTTCAATCGATATGTTCTACAACACATAGTTACACTATAATGCCGATTATTTCAGCAGACGGACGTCTTCTTTCACCACTGTATATAGTTTTGAAAGAATCTACGGGAACATTTGGACCACGTGTGCTAGAAACCCTATTTCGTCCAGTTAATATTTACATCGAAGCTTCAAAATCAAGAAAACTAACGTCTGAACATTTTATGACTTGTTTCAGCGAAGTCTATCTACCGAATACTGGCCGTAAAAGCATGCTTCTACTCGATTCGTGGACGGGACACAGCTCGAAACAGCTAGAGCAGTTGATTCCACAAGATAAAGAAGTACAATTTGCAACCATTCCAAAGAAGACGACGAGTATCATTCAACCTTTGGATGTATATGGTTTCTGGATTTGGAAAAATTTGGTGCGACCATTTTCGGATAATATAATTCTTCAAAAGATTGTTATCAATTTGCACTCCCGTAATGAAATAATTAAATTGCAATCACTAACCCACAATCAGTTTTCTTCGCCTAGATTTAAAAATCTTTTTCAATATGCTTGGTATAAAAGCGGATATTTAGAAACACATTCCGACAAATTTCAAAATCCTGTAGAATTCTGTTATTTTAAAAATGAAAAAGATATACCCAAATGTAGTATTTGTGGGATGGCCGCTTTTATGCGCTGTGCATGATGTGGCAAG
>NW_012050024.1:12431-13444 GCF_000956235.1 Wasmannia auropunctata
TTAGGAACGAGGCTGGATCCGAAAGGGAGGGGAATACGGAAGGACGTAAGCAGATAGCCTGTCTCGCAAATAGGCGCGGTGGCATATGTGCGAGTCGAAAGCGCTTTAACCAGGCTTGGCAGACGAGTCAACGTCCTGAAGGGACGATTTTACTCGATCTCAAGCCAGCGCGATCGTTGGTCCTGTTTCGGTCAAGGAACTTAATCCTTTTGACTCAGGATCGGACCTGTGCGATTTTCTGCAGGGAAGGAGGAAGTGAACAAGGGTGAAGTCGTTTAGTGAATTGCAGAGAGTTTAAGAATTAATTGATACGAACAAATTTATTTCTAATTACGTTTACAATGCTCATAGTATGCGAACAAGAGAGACTTACTACATATATCATTCCTATTATTACGAATCGAAAGATCTAGCGCTGTGGATTATAGGATATTAATAATTGACGGATAGTACTTTCGGACTCTGAATTCATTAACAGTATATACTTATATGTGTATGTATATATATATTTATTTGTTTTTATATATTAAAATAAAGAAACGGACGCGAACATATGAGCGAGTCTGAGATATTAAACATTTTCTTAATTATTAATTTAACATTTTCGTAACTTAATCGTTACGGATGCATACAATGTTACATTTATTCTTCGGTGAACTCCTCCAGCGTAGCGGTGGAAGGGGGGAAGAAATTATAGAAGAAAAGTACGGGCACCAAATAGGGGAAGGGGGAGCTGTGCATATAGACAGGGATACTGTCGGTGGGATCCAGGAAACTGACCGTGGTACGGAGTTCTTCCAGGCAAAAATCATTCGGACCTATGGTATAGGTTCCGGGTTCCAGCGGGGAATATAATTGAGGAAATTGATGGATAAGCGACTCTAGCGAGTCGTGTTCCCCATAAAGATAATACAGGCGGGGACGAGGAGCGGGGATTTCTTCGAGAAACTCGACGCTTCCCGTGGAACTTGCAGGAGAAGAGGGGCGTAAGTCCCTCTCCAAGTCTATGGTCT